>NW_027260821.1:0-114329 GCF_045791955.1 Oncorhynchus clarkii lewisi
TCCCCCCCCCCCTCACACACACACTTTACATTTGACCAATATGTATGGAGCCACCAGCCCTAAAGCATGAACATGTTTTTTTGCTAGAAAATGTGGATTAAGAGAAGAAAAATGACAATTTTCGCTAGTTTCATCTAAATAAAAGGGCAACATGACATTGACAAACCTTGTCATATCTGCTTTCACCGGGATTTAAAAACCCAGGCTTTCTAAAATGTTTACCTCAGCCAGTTTAGAACCCAGGTGTGTCTACAAAACACATGTACTCCTGCATAAGGTTCATGGGTTCCCTATTGTTTTATCCCAGTACAAGAGGGGCAACTGGATTCAGGATTAAACACAAGCAGTCTTTAAGGTATATCTTATTACAGTTTAGGCCTACCTTATTATTTTCTTCCATCTGGCAAAATCATTTTAAGGAATGAAATCTGTTTTGTTGCTAGTATTATTAGTAACTGTAGGAAAATACAGCTGTAAAGTACAAGAATCAGCTACTTTCTGAAGGGCAGCCAAGCTCATAAGCAATTTAGAACCTACAGACAATTAAGACAAAGTTGGAACGCATGAATGTGTCACAAACGCCTTGTGGTCACGTGTTATTTTAGGGCGTGGCTCCGCATTCGTGACCGGTTCTCTTATTTCTATTTCCCGGTATCCGTTAGTAGTGCTGGAATTTGCGATTAATACTTTTCTCATGCCAAAACCGGATTAAATACCGGTAGTTAAATGACAAAAAATTATGATATTCGCAATGTCATTAAACAACAACAACACTACAATTTCGAAACATGATTTTGTCATCAGTTCAGTACCATTTGTTTGATTTTGTGGACCCACGACTAGACTTTATCCATGTTAGCTAGTTGCTAGCGATGCTAGTCAGCATAGGCTGCTACGTGATAAACAGTTCGCGTTAGCGAATTAGCTACCTAGCTAGCCAGCCTAACAAGCTGTCAAATCCAGTGGAAACCGATGCAACCCTGCTGCCAAATAAGGGATAGCTCGATGACCCGTGGTAACAGTGAGGTCCCCATGAGTTTCAAGGCTTTAATAAGTGCTATCGTGCAGAAAAAGCGAATAAAATACTGGTTGATGAGCTAGCTAAATTAGCTAGCAAGACGGGTAGACCGTTAACAGCGTGCATGCACAAATGCATGACGACACCTTGTATCTCAGTGAAGCAGGCATGCAGAACGAGATCGCCCCACCAAGCCAGATAGTAGAGGGGTACAACAACGCCGGGACACAGAGACATAGCTCATACAATTATATTTTGTTCCAGTCAATGACAATACATGTTGAATAATAAATACCTGCGTCAAATATATGGCATCGCATGCTAGTGCAAAGATAGCTTGCATGGATTTTTTTTTAAATCCGGTGACCACTAGATGTCCTCGTATATCCACATTTAGATCAAATATACTTAATTTTTCATCAGTACTGTGAATGACAAGCCCACTGAATCTAATTTAATAATCTTTATACTCAGCAGGTAGAGGCCTAGTTACTTCAAATCAGTGCTTAATTTGAGCAGGATCATGCCAGAACAGGATCCGGCACCTTTCCGTTCTGGACTGTTTTGTTCCGGAACCTATTTTACCGAATCCGGTACCTCTCGTGCCATGAAAAATAATTTTCACTTTTTGCTATGTAACAATTATAATAAAAGCGATCAAAGTTCATTCGAGTTGCCTCTTCGTCAATTATCCTGCCCCCTCATCTCTCCAGAGTTGCACTTCATCATTTGTTTCCTTATAGAATCATAGCTGCATGAAGGGTTCTGGAGGAATTTTCTAAAGTTACGGAATTACTGCTGTCTGTTCAGAAATAAATCAAATCATTCAGAATAGCCTAATACGTCATGAGAAGCCCTATAATTTAGCTACAGAGGACCAATAGCTTATTTTTTTAAATAGCCTAGCTGCGGATTGTAGCCCAATAACAAAGAATAGCCTACAGTCGGGAACGCGAGGCAAATCTGTCAGTGAAAAAACAGCACGCAGACAAAACAGGCCTTTTGCAATATTTCAAATACAATCGAGGGAAAACACAGGTTGAAAAGCAATGACTCTTGCTGAAAAGATAAGACTATGCTGTAGACTACCAAAATATTTGATCAACTCCCAAACATTGTTTTACAAAACAGAGAGAGGGAGAGATAGGCTTTTGACACGAGCGCATCGACAATCTCCAGCGAGTGAGCTGCGCATCATTGGGTGAGTCAGTGAAACTGGAAAGCATTTTTAGGACTAATTTCCTCCTCATATTGTAGCCTACTATATGTTTCTCCACAAACCTAGGCCTATAGGCTATTGATGGATTCAAGACAAGGTCGTTTTTATTGATCTCAGATACTAAGTTTGTCAGTGTCAAAGTAGCCTGCCATTTCGATCATTTGTGCGGATTAAAAAAAGATAATGCCAAAGTCTCCAGTCATGTAAAATTATGTAGAATTGCACGAAATGCGGTTTTAAAAAGGCCAACACTTTCCCGGACCCTAGGCTACTAAAAATGTTCCCCATGTGTGCACCTTCTATATGTTTGCACCCAAGTCCAAATGGGATTTGTAGCAATGGGACAAGACTGTAACTACCAATTGGATACCACTAAATTGAAAAAAAAAAAAGAAGTCACCTTGGGGGTTTGTGGTATATGGCCAATATACCTCCGCATTGCGTTGTGCCTAAGAACAGCCCTTGGCCGTGGTATATTGGCCATATACCACACCTCCTTGGGCCTTATTTCTTAATTGTACACAATTGGACACTTTTACAATTATTGCATGGTAAACATTGACATCTGTCTGGGTGGAACACCCTCCATAATGGGTGTCTGTGTGGGACACCCTCCATTACGGCTCCATCAGTGTTGAGCCCTCTCATTCTGATTGTATGGGACACTCAATTACGGCTCCTTGTGTTTCCAATCTTCTTCCTCTGGCAGGATTACTTCCACGTGCAACTGTCAGACGACAAGCAGGTGAGGCACTTCCTGGAGCTGAGCTATGCTGGTGCCATCCTTCGGGACAGCTGGGTCCTGACAGACGTTGGCATCACCCCTAGCAGTGCCATCTGCTGCCTGCTGAAGGTACCAGCCGAACACCTAGCTGTTTCTACCCGTGCTTGAAAATGCATATCAAAGTGAGCTGGCTATTGCTTGAAACAGCTTCATACTATCATTAACATAAAGTGTTTCAGATATAGTGTGGTGATATATAGTATGGTGATATAGTGTTATATAGGTATATATATAGTATGGTGGTATATATAGTGTGGTGATATGGTTATAATAGTATGGTTATATAGTATGGTTATATGGTTATATAGTATCATTATATATATTATGGTGATATAGAGTGTGGTAATATATAGTATGGTTATATAGTATGGTTATATAGTATGATTATATAGTATGGTTATATAGTAGCGGTGGACTAGTAACCGGAAGGTTGCAAGTTCAAACCCCCGAGCTGACACAGTACAAATCTGTCGTACCCCTGAACAGGCAGGGGTCCCATTCAAACAGGTGTCATTAATACAGAATTTGTAACTGACTTGCCTAAAGGTAAAATAAAATAGTTTGTACCAAATACTTATTTTCCACCATAATTTGCAAATAAATTCATTAAAAATCCTACAATGTGATTTTTCTGGAATTTTTTTTCTCATTTTGTCTGTCATAGTTGAAGTGTACCTATGATGAAAATTACAGGCCTCTCTCATCTTTTTAAGTGGGAGAACTTGCACAATTGGTGTCTGACTAAATACTTTTTTGCCCCACTGTATAGTGTGGTGGTATATAGTATGGTGATATATAGTATGTTGAGGTCACCCTGCTTGAGACTTAAAGTAATATTGCCCTTGCTCAACCAAGACCATGGTTATGGTAGAGTGATTGGTTAGTAAGGACACTGCTTTATACCGAGACCATGGTTATGGTAGAGTGATTGGTTAGTAAGAACACTGCTTCGTGAGTGTGAAGTGTTG
Organism: Oncorhynchus clarkii lewisi; assembly: GCF_045791955.1. Lineage (NCBI taxonomy): Eukaryota > Metazoa > Chordata > Actinopteri > Salmoniformes > Salmonidae > Oncorhynchus > Oncorhynchus clarkii. The sequence continues at coordinate 3,990 of NW_027260821.1, forward strand.
TTGTACAGAGGTCCCTGGGTACATGTCCAGAGCCAGACAGGGACAGAACTCACTCTGTTCCACAAAGTTCTGTGGAAGATTTGCTAACAGAGGAGAGTGGTTATGTATCTAAGTACAAATTTAACCATCAGAATAATGTTTATTTGTGTTCCTTACTCCTTACTTACACATCCCATCATTGACATAGTCAAAGCCAGACATTCTGTCTGTCTCTCCTTCTTGCTGGTTGACTAGAGTGGAAATCTATAGTATTGTATGGTTGACCTGGGATAGAGCTGAAATGTGGCCCGATGTAGTGTTGCCTTTGTACCAAACACCCTTACAGTCATAAACCTTTTCCCCATGTAATCGCCTCGACCTCAGTCTGGTGTTCGCTAACAGTATCTGAAGAGTCTGTATACCCAGTGGTGTATAGTACAGTAGAGCACAGCAGAGTACAGCAGACTACAGTAGAGCACAGCAGAGTACAGCAGACAGAGTACAGTAGAGTACAGTAGAGTACAGTAGAGCACAGCAGAGTACAGCAGAGTACAGTAGAGTACAGTAGAGCACAGCAGAGTACAGCAGACTACAGTAGAGTACAGTAGAGTACAGCAGGCCGTATTGTAGGAGAAGAAGAGGCCCTTTGGGTTCATTGAAATACATATTCATAATATTTCTGTTAACAGGCCCTTTATTCAGAATATAATAATTTCACCCTGTTAACAATTTAATCTGCACCCAGATTAGTCTTCAATTTAATTTTCACCCAGATTAGTGTTCAATTTAATCTGCACCCAGATTAGTGTTCAATGTGATAGAACAAAACTCAGTACAGCACATGAATTAGAAAATGTTGTTACAAGTTTGAGCCACGAGATGGTGGTAGATTATAAGTTTAAATAGCATGGACCTTTGATTTGTCTCTGGATAGAAATTGCCCTTGGGCACAGATCTAGGATCAGTTTACTCTCACCAAATCCTAACCTTTACCATTAGCAGTAAAAACACAAACCAGACCTAAGATCAGTGCAAAGGAGCCACTTCATCTTACCCCTGTAATTATATGACTCATAACTTATATATACTGAGTGTACCAAACATTAGAAACACCTTCCTAATATTGAGTTGCACCCCGCCTTTTGCCATCAGAACAGCCTCAATTCGTTGGGGCATGGACTCTACAAGGTGTTTGAAAGCGTTCCCCAGGGATGCTGGCCCATGTTGACTCCAATGCTTCCAACAGTTGTGCCAAGTTGGCTGGATGTTCTTTGGGTGGTGGACCATTCATGATACACACAGGAAACTGTTGAGTGTGAAAAACCCCAGCAGCATTGCAGGTCTTGACACAAACCGGTGCACCTGGCAACTACTACCCCGTTCAAAGGCACTTAAATATTTTGTCTTGCCCATTCACCCTCTGAATGGCACACATACACAATCTATGCCTCAATTGTCTCAAGGCTTAAAAATCCTTCTTTAACCTGTCCGCTCCCCTTCATCTACACTGAAGTGGATTTAACAAGTGACATCATTAAGGGATCATAGCTTTCACCTGGATTCACCTGGTCAGTCTTTGTCATGGAAAGAACAGGTGTTCATAATGTTTTGTTTACTCGGTGTATAAACACAACATAGGTATTTATGTAAAACAAGTGAATTTACTGTATGTCCATGGTCTTATACTTCAGCGGGAGCCGGTGGTGCGTGTGTTCAGTGCCGTGACGGGGGAGACCCTCTCAGTCTTGGGCACTGTGTTTCTCCTGAGTACGTCTGTGGCCAGGCTCATGACCCTGGTGTCCCAGCAGTGTGGGCTTCCCGTCAGCTCCTTCAGACTGAGCTCTCCCACCGGCCTGCAACTCTACGACTGCAACCGGCTGCACGACTACGCCATTGACCTGGGTATGGCCTTCCTTGTGCAGTAGATCAATGGTCCTCTGGCTCAACACCTTATGGATGTAACACAGAGACAAATGGACTGTATGGAACACATTCTTGGTTCATGGCAACCAGGAGGACAACCTGCATGTGTCTCTGTCTCCCAGGGGCTACTCTACGGTTGGACACCTGGGATGGGTGGGCGGAGTTCCTCAGAGGCTGCTTCCTGGGACACAGACTGACCGTCCAACGACACCTGTCTAGGGAGAGACCTGTGAGGAGGTCAGAATACACATCTACACACTGAACTGTATGATAGACTTACTATCAACAGTGATGGTACTGAACCTTTATATAGCTTACAATAATGGTACTGACCCTGTATATAGCTTACAATGATAGTACTGACCCTGTATATAGCTTACAATGATGGTACTGACCCTGTATATAGCTTACAATGATGGTACTGACCCTGTATATAGCTTACAATGATAGTACTGACCCTGTATATAGCTTACAATGATGGTACTGACCCTGTATATAGCTTACAATGATAGTACTGACCCTGTATATAGCTTACAATAATGGTACTGGCCCTGTATAGCTTACAATAATGGTACTGACCCTGTATATAGCTTACAATAATGGTACTGACCCTGTATATAGCTTACAATAATGGTACTGGCCCTGTATATAGCTTACAATAATGGTACTGACCCTGTATATAGCTTACAATGCAGTTACTGTATATAGCTTACAATGATGGTACTGACCCTGTATATAGCTTACAATGATAGTACTGACCCTGTATCTAGCTTACAATAATGGTACTGACCCTGTATGTAGCTTACAATAATGGTACTGACCCTGTATGTAGCTTACAATGATAGTACTGACCCTGTATATAGCTTACAATGATAGTACTGACCCTGTATATAGCTTACAATGATAGTACTGACCCTGTATATAGCTTACAATAATAGTACTGACCCTGTATCTAGCTTACAATGATAGTACTGACCCTGTATCTAGCTTACAATAATAGTACTGACCCTGTATATAGCTTACAATGATAGTACTGACCCTGTATATAGCTTACAATAATAGTACTGACCCTGTATCTAGCTTACAATGATAGTACTGACCCTGTATATAGCTTACAATAATAGTACTGACCCTGTATCTAGCTTACAATGATAGTACTGACCCTGTATATAGCTTACAATGATAGTACTGACCCTGTATATAGCTTACAATGATAGTACTGACCCTGTATCTAGCTTACAATAATGGTACTGACCCTGTATGTAGCTTACAATAATGGTACTGACCCTGTATGTAGCTTACAATGATAGTACTGACCCTGTATATATGATAGTACTGACCCTGTATATAGCTTACAATAATAGTACTGACCCTGTATATAGCTTACAATGATAGTACTGACCCTGTATATAGCTTACAATGATAGTACTGACCCTGTATATAGCTTACAATGATAGTACTGACCCTGTATATAGCTTACAATGATAGTACTGACCCTGTATATAGCTTACAATGATAGTACTGACCCTGTATATAGCTTACAATGATAGTACTGACCCTGTATATAGCTTACAATGATAGTACTGACCCTGTATATAGCTTACAATGATAGTACTGACCCTGTATATAGCTTACAATGATAGTACTGACCCTGTATATAGCTTACTTACCCTGTATATAGCTTACAATGATAGTACTGACCCTGTATATAGCTTACAATAATAGTACTGACCCTGTATATAGCTTACAATGATAGTACTGACCCTGTATATAGCTTACAATGATAGTACTGACCCTGTATATAGCTTACAATGATAGTACTGACCCTGTATATAGCTTACAATGATAGTACTGACCCTGTATATAGCTTATATTCTCGTGTTTTTTTCCTTCATACGTTTTTTCTCTTACCCTGATATTTAATACTGCATTGTGGGAAAGAGCTTGCAAGTAAGCATTTTACTGTACTGTTTTATAACCCACTGTATCTTGTGAACTTGACAAAAAAAACTTGAAACGTGTTATAAATACATTGATTCTGTATTATTCCAGGTTCCAGCTCCGGGTGGCACTCTACATCGCTGCTTCTCTGGGCCACCTGGACCTGGCCGGCTGGCTGCTGGAGAGGGGGGTGCGTGTCATTGAGCCGGTGGGGGTTCACCCTTACCGTGAGTGGTGCCACCAGACGGCCCACCCCGACGTCGCCAAGTGTCCCGCTGTCGCCTCCATCGAGCACGGCCAGCTCACCATCCTCAAACTCTTTATCGCCAGCAGCGTTCTGACCCTTGCCTGTCGGGATCCCCAGGGTCGCGACCCCCTGAGGATCGCCCTTCAGTACGGCCACAGGGAGTGTGTGAGTCACCTGGCCACCAGGCTGTGCTCTGTGGTGGTCCTCCCAGGTATGGCCCTGCCCATGCGGACATACCTCCAGATAAAGGGCTGGGTGAGGCTGGGGCAGAGGAGGGCAGCATCCAGGCACTGCATGGGCCTCAACAGGGCTCTGTTCAGGAACAGGGTGGGCGACACGGTCCTGGTGGACGGCTTCACCCTCCCCAAGATGTCCTCCAAGCCCAGGAGGAGTGAGGCCAAGGCGGGTATCAGGGTGATGTCCACAGCCTCTCAAAGTTTGACCCCCATCAACTGCCCATCTCATGTATCCTGCCCGCTCCGCGCCCTGGCATCCCAGGATAAACCTCTTCAACTACCGAAGCAACACCCTGTGGCCACGAGGGATGAAAGAGAGAAGAAGAGGGAATGTGGAGGGAAGGGATGTGAGGAGGATGAGAGTGGGGATCAGAACAGCAACCAATGGAGGAGCAGAGTCCCGCTCCCGCCCATTTCCAGAGACACCAATCTCAGACCTGTGTTTGCCTCGCCAAACTCCGCCCAGATACTCACCACCTCACTGGAGGCCTTTTCTCTCCACTGCGACCGCACACCCAGAGAAAACGCCATATACTGTTTGGCCTTGGCCAGGTTTTACCACTTCATCACTGCCTATGATATACCCTTATCCTCCCTGAATAGATTTCAGTACAAACAAATCATGAGCCAACCATCATGCTTAGAAGGTACATAGTCAAATCAAATCAACTCAAACTTTATTTGTCACATGCGCTGAATACAACAAGTGTAGATCTTTCCGTGAAATACTTTACTTACAAGCCCTTAACAAACAGTGCAGTTCAAGAAGAGTTAAGAGAATATTTACCCAATAAACTAAAGTAACAAATAATAAAACATTTGAACTTGTCCAGTGGCCATTTGATTAATTGTTCAGCAGTCTTATGACTTGGGGTTAGAAGCTGTTATAGGTTTACCCTAACAAGTCCTGAAACAAATCATGAGCCAACTATCATGCTTAGAAGGTATATAGTGTCAGTCTTATTGGTTCACCCTAACAAGTTGTTTCAGTATGGGGAGAGGATAGAATGTAAGGGCGCTTCATTAATGTATTGAGGCCATTACATATACAGTATTTCACAATGCTAGGACACAGATTTGGTCTCCTAACCTTGTTCTGGTTGATTGACTCTCTAACAGTGCCTTCACACAGAGACCATGGTTGCAGCAGCTGAATGTAGCGCGGACTCTGTCCAGGAGGAGTGCTCAGCACATTGGGTAGACACCAGGATCCTGGTCATTAGGCAGATTAAACATACTGAAACAAGGAGGGACAACCTGGAATTGTCCAAAAAGGAACTCTTATTTTTTTTTTTTTTTACAGTGAACAAGATGAGACTTTGGAACGGATGATGCCTGAAACAATGCGGACGACTTAGAATTTCGTTCCTTTGGATGAGGCTTATAGATATAGTCAGTACTGTGTTTGATTTGTGTGCAGAAAGTTTACAACGGCAGGCAGTGGATTCTCAGTCATTCCTATTCTCAAGTAACAAAAAACGTATCATATTTCACTGGCTATTTGTAGTAGCCAAATGTGAATGGAATTATTATTATTCTAGAATCATTTAGTTGACTGAATGTGACTATGTGGTTGTGCTGTATGTGATTGTACTGAATGTGGTTGTACTGTACGTGATTGTAAGTGTTTGACATGGGTCTAATTGAGGCTCCCCCCCCCCCCCCCCACACTTAACACTAGTTTTTATCCATAGAAATCCTCACTTGCTGATGAAGACATATAGTGGTTGAAATCAATGTAAAATACAGTATGAACACTGCTGCCTTAAAACTCTTTTATTAAGATGTGGATCATTATTGCTCATTTAAATGAGTCTGTGCAGTGTCAAAATAATACACCTGATACATAAGGGGGGGAAAAATGCTAAAAATAGCACAAGACATGAAATAATGGCATTATGGGAAAATAATACATACTGTATTTCACATAGAGTATTTGACAAACTCTTTATTTACGTTACAAAACTGACAACTACTGTAACGATGTGTTAGCACAGCATGTGTCATCATTCCCCTGCAGTGTGTGGATTTACACAGCAACATAGCAGACAGCTTAAATAGTTTATTTTTATTTAACCTTTATTTCACTAGACAAGTCAGTTAAGAACAAATTCTTATTTACAATGATGGCCAAACCTGGACGACGCTGGGCCAATTATGCGGCATCCTATGGGACTCCCAATCACTTGGGAGTGGGAAGGATACCAAATCCAATATCACACACTTCTTCCTTAGTATTCTGAGAACTGTCAGATAGCTGTGAGAGCTATGAGTGGATCGTGGACCCATGCATAAATGATAACTTTGCTGTAACTCAGTGGGGCAAGTAGAACATCCGGGTTAGTGTATGTGCATTATCTGGACAGTTGATTGTCTTTGTCTCAAAGCCTTTCCATTTCTGGGGTATTGAAGAAGCTTCTGATCTCAACCTTCTTGACAGGTAAGAAACACTTGGTTAGTGTATGTGTCTTATCCAATGGGTTGTCAGGTGAACGTTGAAGATGCTTCTTGGAGGTGATCTAATGATGTCATTTGAATCGCTGTCATTGAGTTGCTCACTGGACAAGACAATTATTCACTGAAAATTAAATCTGTCTTTCATTTCACTTATGTTGATACTTGATTGGCTATTTGCTGTGTTTTGAAAATACAAAAATAAATATAACTGTTTTATGAAGCACTTGTAGACATTCATTGTTTTCAAAATCATATTTTCAGCAAAACAGATATACGTTTACAATATGACATCAAATCAAATAAAAATAAAATAAGTGATATGTAAATGATTGGCAAAAGGCTCCAACCACCCAAGTCATAGACTGTTCACTCTGCTACCACACGGCAAGCGATACGAGAGCACCAAGTCTGGGACAAAAGGCTCCTTAACAGCTTCTACCCCCAAGTCATTAGACTGCTGAACAGCTTCTACCCCCAAGTCATTAGACTGCTGAACAGCTTCTACCCCCAAGTCATTAGACTGCTGAACAGCTTCTACCCCCAAGTCATTAGACTGCTGAACAGCTTCTACCCCCAAGTCATTAGACTGCTGAACAGCTTCTACCCCCAAGTCATTAGACTGCTGAACAGCTTCTACCCCCAAGTCATTAGACTGCTGAACAGCTTCTACCCCCAAGTCATTAGACTGCTGAACAGCTTCTACCCCCAAGTCATTAGACTGCTGAACAGCTTCTACCCCCAAGTCATTAGACTGCTGAACAGCTTCTACCCCCAAGTCATCAGACTGCTGAACGTTAATTAAATGGCCACCTGCACTATTTGCCCCTTTGTTATTGATGTATTTTTCTAATTGTTTTCCACTGACTCTCTTGAATTGGCTCGATGCACACTCACTACACTCTACCCACACATTCACTGTGACACTGACCGACTTTCACACTAGCTGCTGCTACTGTGTTTATTATCTATCCTGATTGCCTAGTCACTTTTACCCTTACCTACATGTACATACTGTATTACCTCAACTACCTCGCACCCATGCACATTGACTCGGTACTGGTACTCCTTGTATATAGCCTTGTTATTGTGTTACTATTTAGAAAATATATTCTTACTTTTTAACTCTGCATTGTTGGGAATGGGCTCGTAATAAAGCATCTCACAGTTGTTTTCGGCGTATGTGACCAATACGATTAGATTCTCATCTGAACAAATGAATGCTCTCGTTGTTATAATGAGGAATTTATTTAAATAATTTGGTTTTTCTTGAAGATTTGAATGGGCTGAGAAAGCCTTTCGTGATGGATCTAGACAATCTGGTGAAAAGGGAGGGTTTGCGACTCTTCTCTTCAAGTGGGAAGGACGATGCGATATCATAAATTCCCTCTGGAGAAAAGGAGCCATGAGATGTTGTCATCGTCTCTGCAACGAAAGACCATCCAGCATGCCATCAATTTACATTTTTACTCATTTATCAGACACTCTTATCCAGAGAGACTTACAAGGAGCAATTAGGATGAAGTGCCTTGCTCAAGAGCACATTGACAGATTTTGCCTCGTGAACTCAGGGATTCTGAACCAGCAACCTATCGGTTACTGGCCCAACCTCTTAACCCACTAGGCTACCACCCAGCCCACAGTACAGTATGTCATAGGTAACAACTCAGAGGAGTACAATGTCTTTCCAAATGAATTAGTGGAATGGTAAAGGGATAATGTCTCAGTCTTGACTGAGCAGCAGCCTAAACAGCAGCAGGGCTTACCTGTAAAGTACACAGTAGGGGAAATGTTCTGAGGCTGGTACTCCAGAGACTCTTGAGGACAGAGGTTCTTACTAACTTTCTTGGAACCCTGGTTGGTGGGAAAAGGCACATTAAAACAAACTGAAAATTTTTCGATATCTTAAAGTACAGCATATCAATTGCAAAGAAGCAGTGCAATGCCATGACACAAAGAATCATATATCTCATAAAAGGTCAACAGCAGTGTTATTCATGAAAGATGTATGTGTACTATACCTTTGTATTGAAGGTGAGGACCTGCTCTCCAGTACTGCTGATGGTATCCCTTTCCAAATCAAACACGCCTTCTACAATGCCACTGGTGGCCACGCTGGTAGCGGACTCAAAATAACATTTAGCAGTGGCTTTGGTGATCATTTGAAGAATGACCATGCAAGTAGAAGTCTTTGGATCGTTCTGGACTGAAACATCAAAGTTTATGTTTTCATACTCATCTGACCACTGTCTCAGGAAGCACTTCACTGTCTCTTCAGCAAATATCTGGAGAAGCTGAGAGGAGAGCTCCTTGGATATGGCACATTGTTCCTTTCCCCATTTCAGCCTTGAAAGAATGGAGTCTGAAGCACTTTTGGCTGCTTCCAATGTTAAGACCTGTGGAGTGCTGTGGCTGTCCTGAAGGGCTATCACTTTATCCACCAATTCATGACTGAAAATGTGGATGGTCCAAGTGGAAATGATTTTTCTCAATTTCCTAACAGCAGATCGGAGGTCGTCAAGATGTGAAGCACCCTGTCCATTTTCCTGTGTGTTCTCAACACTTTCCACCATAATGTCCACTACCACCCCAGCAGCTTGCCTGACTTTGTCCACAAAGGTTACAGGAAGTAAGTCCTCTGTGTGAAAGAAGTCCTCAATGATTGTGTTTCTAACAATGGGAAAGTCAATCTGAGCAGGAAACTCAGTGGGGATGGGAGTCCCGGGTAAAGCAAAGTGCCATTTCGACTGCCTTAATTTTGAAGTAGGTGTTAGAGAGATGGAAGAGCGTGAAGAAGAGGTATTTCTTGTATTTTGGCTGTCAGCACTCCTACAACGGATCGTGTCAATATCCTCCAGCATGGATCCTGAGAGCTCAGTGGTTTTAGGTAGTAATTTGTGCGGAATGTCCACACAGGCATCGTTTACACCAGGTGTAACACTGCTCTGGTTGACCTCAAGATGGCCGAGACTTGCTCTTTGTGATGCAGGACTGCTTTGATATGTAAAGATTTGGATTGAACCAAGTGTTGTGTCTGATCTTTGAAGATCTTTTCTGAGAAACTCCGTAATCTTACTTTGCAGACTGTAGTAGATGTTACGAGCAACAGACCAGATTCTTTTCTCAGAAACCTGTCCAGTGGTGAGCAGGGAGGTTCCAGATACCATGTCAGATGATTGGGTGGTCTGGGTGAGCTCCTGCTGGTCTTTCACCATGGTTTGTATAATATCAGTAGATGTGGTGGATGTAGATACAGACTGGAGGTACTTATCTGTTGTGCCTTCCTCCACAATGTTAAATGATCTAGAGAGGACCTCACTCACTCCTTTCTCAGCTTTGGTTTGGAACTCATGACTAGAGAGTTTTTGGAGGCTCTTTGTTGAAAGACTGTGGGAAGATGCAATGCCTTTGGAGGCAGCCGTGCTGCAATCTAGACTTACTGGAGAGGTTCGCTCAGGAGAACCTTGGAGACGTTCAAACATGTCTTCACATGGTGTTGGGGACCTTGACAAGGAGATGTCCTTCAGCTGAGACAGAACACCACCTACCAACATGTTGACCTCAAGGGACATATCAGATATTTTCTTTCCTACTGTGGAGAAGCAAGGTGCATTTGATGCCTGATCCTCGCATGAGGTCAAGATTGTTGAAATGACCTCTTTGGTACTATTGGTCAGTAGAGCCTCGTCTGTTTCAGTCCAGAGAAGTTTTGAACTCTCGCTGACACCCCTGTGTAGAGCCACTTCAAGGTTCAAACTGTGCAAGTGAGGCACACTCTTACTAGCTTGCCTCAAGTCCTGGCTTGCCAAACCAAGGTACTCCTTAGTCCCAAGATGTCCAGAGTCCTCTGTGGGTATATGACTAGACATTCTGCTCAGCATGTCTGACCTCCGCTGGTGAATGATGAAGTCCTTTAATGTCTTCTTAATATTGTTATATAAACTAGTGGTAGCAGACCAGATCCTGCTCTGTAGCTTTTGTGCATTTTCCTGGAGGTCAGGTTCTCTCTCCTCTACTTCTGCAGGTTGCGCCAAGCTCTGCAGGTCTTCCACAAATGTTTCAATGATGCCAAAGGCAGCAGAATCCGCACAAATATCCTTTGACCATGTGTACTGGTTTTGAATGGAACAAGACCTGGATGCTACAGAATAAGCAGGCTGTGCACTAGTTAAGCTACTGGTGGACTTTTTAACTAGGAACTCACTCACTGCTTGAGTGGCATTTCTCTTAAATTCCTCACTTGAGAGTTTTCTAATACAATCTAACAGACTGGTCAAAGAAGCTGTGGCCTTACTTCTGCTGTCCTCAATTTGACAGGGGAACTCACATACTATTGGTGACGAGGCCCTGGAATGGGCAATATCCCCAAGCTGAGCCAGAACACCCTCTACACATTTCTCTCTCTCAATAGAGAAGCCTGATCCTTTTTCTCCAACAGTGTACAGGGGGTCCTCCTTTGACATCTCAGTCTTGTACAAGACCAGAAGCTCTGAGATGACTTCTTTGGTGCAAGTTGTCAGAAGGAGCTTGCTTTCTTCTGACTCTTTTTTTGCCCAAAGAAGTTTTGAGCTCTCACTTAGGCCTCTTTGTAAAGTAACTGCACCAGTGGACTCTGGCAACTGAGGCTCACTCTTACTGGGCCTATATTTCATGTTTAAGCAAGGAAGTGGAACTGTCTCCTTAAACTCAGCATTTGTGATGTTATCATCAGATGTGACAATGCTCTTTAAGGCACATCGCTGAAGCTTGCCGAAATAATCTTTCAAGTTGTTTTGGATGCTGTGGTAAATGTGAACAGCAGCAGACCAGGCACTCTTCTGTTGGGGACTCTCTTCAGATTCAGCCAAGGACTTCATATCTGACACGAAAGTCTTAACAACTACTGACGCTGCTGAGCCCACTGGGTGAATTGACTCTGTCTTTACAATGCCAGACAATGTTTGACCTGATACAGCACCTGTTAACTCAGACTGAACGACTGAACTAGGAAAGCTCAAACTACTGACTTTTTTGTCAAGAACTCCACTCACTGCTTGTATTGCTGATGTTTGAAACTCCCGGCTAGAGAGTTTTTGGATGCTCTTAGATGTGAGCGTGCAGGAGGAACCAGATTCACTAATATTGTAGCTGCTCTCGTATTTCCTTATCAGGGCATCAAGATCCTCAATGAAGCCAACATGCGATGCCAAAAACGTGATCTTGTCCTTCAGATCTTCCAGCAAATTGTGTTCGTTCTCGTCAACAAAAGCCACCATTGTGTCAGAGATGGTGGTCATGACTTGCCCTGTTAGACTCTTGCTCTCTTGGTCAACTTTTTCAAGTTTAACAGCCAGCTCTCTCACCATGCTCTCAGTCACCTTGGTCTGTGAGTCTCCCCTTACCGGTGTCACTAGAGAGGTTTGACTTGCGGAGGCACTCTTAACGACCACTGATAAGGCCGACTTGACATCTTTAGCCAACTCTGCCATTACAGCAGGGGTTAGCATCATAGAGCCTGCACTTCCAGATGGAGAATTGGACATGCATGCAAGTTTGGAGAGAGAACCTTGCAGGCTGTCCTGCACACAGGTGACAAGGGTGTCCTCTGAGACACCTAAGAGGACTTGTAGCGTCTCAGAGTTGGTTGTTTTCTTCTGCACATCAGACAGAGAGGTTAGAGTCCTTGGGGAAAAAAACGCAGAAATCATCAAAGTCAAACAAATAATATGTAAGGCTGTGATGCACATTCAGTGTGTCAAATACATCTGCACCATTGAAAACAATGAGGAAAACGCTGCTGTTTCTCTGAGAAAAAACCTTAGTGTGATGTCAGCCTAACTGCTTAATTTCTAAAGCCCAATAAAATGTATTTTGTATAAGTCATTTGTATTGAAACTGGCCTGTAGATATCTATCTATCCTGGCAACATCTATCCTCTACAAAAATCCAAATTGCTATAAACTTCAAATACTGTAACTTCTAATAACTTCAAGGACAATCATAAATACAAGGCAGTTTGAAGAAATGTTAAAGGAAATTTCTAAATGTTTCAACTTCATATTCATCATCTCCAGCACCACCCCAACATCAGCATATGTGAAAAACGGGCATTTCTATGTTTTGTAGTAAAAAAGAAAGAGGAAGATAAGTGTTTTCTATGACATCATCAACCAATTAGTAGGCAATGCCTACTCATAATTGGTTAAAATCACACGATGCACACTGATGATGTCATTAGAATCTAGAGCTGAGCATTTAACCAACATTTTTGTTATTTTTCGGTTTTTAAACAACTAATTGACCGACGTCGGCTCAATTATTTGAATTCCATATAGCATTTTTTTCTTCTTCTGTGAGCTCGATGCTCAGTTTCTGTAGAGATAAATCAGATCAAGCACGAACTATGCAATGTAGTAGGGAGTTGTAGTTTCCAACAGGCCAATATTCTACATAGTTTAGCACAGAAAATTGGCAATTAATTCCCATAATCCATTGCACGCCCACTTGCTTGTCCACTCTGTGTGGAGCAGATACGGAAACCTCATTAACTGAGACGGAGAGACGAGAGAATGCATGAGAGAGATAAAAAGCAGTTGCGTTGCGAGGATCCTCTACCTGGAAATACATGATCTAAGTGATTGACAGTTGGTGTTCAGCGGTCATAAAAGTAGGTCTTATTTACTTAGAAGAACTACTAAAATAGTGATTTTGTCAGACAGGATAAGCAGCAGCTCTATAGAGATGAGTTGATGACTTGGAATGAAATAATAAAGTCATCAAATAAATATTTTATATGAGAAAGTAAATGATGGTTGATAAGTCATAAACAGTAATGGACAGTCACTACCATCATGGGACTTGTATTCATTGTTTTATTATGTGTTGTTACAGCATTCAACACACATAATCCATAGTGCATTCAATGTCTAAAAAAAGTATTGAAATCCAAAACCGTGATTATTTTTTAAATATTTGAATGGAAACCAAACCAACCTCAAAAAGCACTAATTTCTCAGCACTATTGGAAACAGTTACGTCCCTCTATATTTTTTTTACTACAAAGCATGGAAATGTGTAATTTTCACATATGGTGATGCTGGAGATGAATATGAAGTTGTTAAATTTCCCTTTAAGAACATACCTCATGGCCCCCTTGGGCAGGTAGCTTCCACTGCCCAGACTGCCCTTAGTCAGGTAAATCTCCTTGAACTTAAGTTGTGATTCCTGCACTTCTTCCTCTTCCTGCTCCATACAGTTGGAGGAAGGGTAGGGAGTCGGGATGCGAAAGCTATTGTAAGACTTTCGACTGCCTGGCCTCTTAGGTACACCAGCCTCAGTAAATCTCACGCGGGACTTGGTGTTAACCTTATCGTCTAACAGACTGGTGAGTGACGCTGTGAGAGATCTCTGTGACAATGGAGAAGAGGCAGCATCTTGGATGCCCAGTAGTTCGTAAAGACCTGGGATGATGATCTGCATCAGCTTGTCCGATAAAAACTGGACAATCCTCAGACACAAGCCGGCAAGCTGTTGTTTTGTCAGCTGTATTCCAGAAACAGAAGAAGTGTTTTAAAATGTTGCATAGTGCGTCTTTCAAAAGCTTATGAACAAGGTTAAACATTAGGCAGAGTTTTCATGGTAATCTGATTAAATTGTCAGTAACATGATCTTACCGGGTCAAACATGCCCTCACGAATCCCCCTCCATTGCCTGAAAACAATATTGTTATAAATGTTGTCATATCAGGATGCGTGGCAGAATAGTTTTTATTTAATTATTTGCCTGATCGTGAAGTTATACTTGCTTTGTGTCAGTTGTTTTGGCAAAATTGCAATGTGACAACTTTTCTAGCACTGAACATTTTTTTCCGATTGATCAGTTTCTAATTTGATCCTATTTCCTTGAAGGTGTGATAGTACCAAAGAAAACAGAACATACTTCTCAGTTAGGTTTTGAAGGAAGTCCATAAGTGTCAGATGTTCCACATTGTTGAGCTTTCCCTCTTCTGTGGTTTCCATCACTGAGGTTGCTCTGCTCCTGGTAGAATTGCTCTGCTCCTGGTAGAAATGTAATTATATTGCAAATAATCAAACTTAATATACAACAAATATCATACTGAAATGATTATTAAATGTTAAAGAGTGGAGGAGCATTGGCAACGTTGGGCCAATTAAACAACTGCAACACAACAGAGATGGTTGTGGTACGTCAACATTGCCAATGATAGCATCACTATAACATTTTATTGGATTAATGTTGTAATATGAAATGACAAGGTCAACTTACCATCTCATTGACAGCTTCAGAGGTCAGGTGGTCATCCATCACACAGACAGGCAGGTCTAGAGACTGGGACAAGGCTCTATGGTCATAACCAGGAGAGAATGGAAACATCAGAGCAGTCCCAATGGCAGAATCTAACCACTGTCTTCATGTCAAAGACTCACTCACTCATTTGCTTTGTCAAACCTACCCCTTAGAATGACTTCGATATTAAAAACCCAGGCTTTCCTAAAATGTTTACCTCAGCCATTCTAGAACCCAGGTGTGTCTACAAAACACATGTACTCCTCCATAAGGTTCATGGCTTGCCTATTGTTTTATCCCAGTACAAGAGGGGCAACTGGATTCAGGATTAAACACAAGCAGTCTTTAAGGTATATCTTATTACAGTTTAGGCCTACCTTATTATTTTCTTCCATCTGGCAATATCATTTTAAGGAATGAAATCTGTTTTGTTGCTAGTATTATTAGTAACTGTAGGAAAATACAGCTGTAAAGTACAAGAATCAGCTACTTTCTGAAGGGCAGCCAAGCTCATAAGCAATTTAGAACCTACAGACAATTATGACAAAATTGGAACGCATGAATGCGTCACAAACGCCTTGTGGTCACATGTTATTTTAGGGCGTGGCTCCGCATTCGTGACCGGTTCTCATATTTCTTTTTCCCGGTATCCGTTAGTGCTGGAATTTGCGATTAATACTTTTCTCATGCCGAAACCGGATTAAATACATACCGGTAGTTAAATGACAAAAAATATGATATTCGCAATGTCATTAAACAACAACAACAACATAAATAGCTACTACAATTTCGAAACATGATTTTGTCATCAGTTCAGTACCATTTGTTTGATTTTGTGGACCCACGACTAGACTTTATCCATGTTAGCTAGTTGCTAGCGATGCTAGTCAGCATAGGCTGCTACGTGATAAACAGTTCGTGTTAGTGAATTAGCTACCTAGCTAGCCAGCCTAACAAGCTGTCAAATCCAGTGGAAACCGATGCAACCCTGCTGCCAAATAAGGGCTAGCTCGATGACCCGTGGTAACAGTGAGGTCCCCATGAGTTTCAAGGCTTTAATAAGTGCTATCGTGCAGAAAAAGCGAATAAAATACTGGTTGATGAGCTAGCTAAATTAGCTAGCAAGACGGATATGACCGTTAACAGCGTGCATGCACAAATGCATGACGACACCTTGTATCTCAGTGAAGCAGGCATGCAGAACGAGATCGCCCCACCAAGCCAGATAGTAGAGGGGTGCAACAACGCCGGGACACAGAGGCATAGCTCATACAATTATATTTTGTCCAGTCAATGACTATCCTTGTTGAATAATAAATACCTGCGTCAAATATATGGCATCGCATGCTAGTGCAAAGATAGCTTGCATGAATTTTTTTTTAAATCCGGTGACCACTAGATGTCCTCGTATATCCACATTTAGATTAACTGTACTTGATTTTTCATCAGTACTGTGAATGACAAGCCCACTGAATCTAGTTTAATAATCTTTATACTCAGCAGGTAGAGGCCTAGGTACTTCAAATCAGTGCTTAATTTGAGCAGGATCATGCCAGAACAGGATCCGGCACCGTTCCGTTCTGGACTGTTTTGTTCCGGAACCTACTTGGCCGAATCCGGTACCTCTCGTGCCATGAAAAATAATTTTCACTTTTTGCTATGTAACAATTATAATAAAAGCGATCAAAGTTCATTCGAGTTGCCTCTTCGTCAATTATCCTGCCCACTCATCTCTCCCGAGTTGCACTTCATCATTTGTTTCCTTATAGAATCATAGCTGCATGAAGGGTTCTGGAGGAATTTTCTAAAGTTACGGAATTACTGCTGTCTGTTCAGAAATAAATCAAATCATTCAGAATAGCCTAATACGTCATGAGAAGCCCTATAATTTAGCTACAGAGGACCAATAGCTTATTTTTTAAATAGCCTAGCTGCGGATTGTAGCCCAATAACAAAGAATAGCCTACAGTCGGGAACGCGAGGCAAATCTGTCAGTGAAAAAACAGCACGCAGACAAAACAGGCCTTTTGCAATATTTCAAATACAATCGAGGGAAAACACAGGTTGAAAAGCAATGACTCTTGCTGAAAAGATAAGACTATGCTGTAGACTACCAAAATATTTGATCAACTCCCAAACATTGTTTTACAAAACAGAGAGAGGGAGAGATAGGCTTTTGACACGAGCGCATCGACAATCTCCAGCGAGTGAGCTGCGCATCATTGGGTGAGTCAGTGAAACTGGAAAGCATTTTTAGGACTAATTTCCTCCTCATATTGTAGCCTACTATATGTTTCTCCACAAACCTAGGCCTATAGGCTATTGATGGATTCAAGACAAGGTCGTTTTTATTGATCTCAGATACTAAGTTTGTCAGTGTCAAAGTAGCCTGCCATTTCGATCATTTGTGCGGATTAAAAAAAGATAATGCCAAAGTCTCCAGTCATGTAAAATTATGTAGAATTGCACGAAATGCGGTTTTAAAAAGGCCAACACTTTCCCGGACCCTAGGCTACTAAAAATGTTCCCCATGTGTTCACCTACTGTAAATGGCTCTACTCTACTGCTCTACCCAAATGTGATGATATGCGTTCAATGCTCTATTATAATAGGTGATCTTTTTTCTCATGAGTTCTGGTACCACAGAGCCCCCCCTCTGGCACCTCCCAATTTACAAATTAAGCTCTGCTTCAAATTTTTATTTTACAAGGCAAGTCAGTTAAAAACAAATTCTTATTTTCATTAAAGGCCTAGGAACAGTGGGTTAACTGCCTGTTCAGGAGCAGAATGACAGATTTGTACCTTGTCAGTTCAGGGATTTGAACTTGCAACCTTTCGGTTACCAGTCCAACACTCTAACCACTAGGCTACTTGTCTTCATGAAGGGTTTCATGTGAGCCTGTTTGCATCCCTCCCAGCTGCCCACTGCATTGAGGCTAGGTAACACAGTCACCACAGATAAATCCATGATAACCAAAAACAAGCATTTCTCAACGGCTGGCCATGCCTTCCTCCTGGCTACTCCAACCTCGGCCAACAGCTCCATGGGAAAGGAAGATGATTCTAAGAAGCAATTTGTTCATTTGGCTGGTGTCAAGTAAAGTATGTGACTAGTACTTACAATAGGAGACATGGTTATGTGATGGGGTGATAGTACTTACAGTAGGAGACATGTGATGGGGCGATAGTACTTACAGTAGGAGACATGTGATGGGGCGATGGTACTTACAGTAGGAGACATGTGATGGGGCGATAGTACTTACAGTAGGAGACATGTGATAGGGCGATAGTACTTACAGTAGGAGACAGCCACGCCAGCAGTGCTTTGTCAACATTGTCCCATCACGCACTAGTGACTCCTGTGGCGGGCCAGGTGCAGTGCACGCAGCAGTGCACGCTGACACGGTCGACACGGCTGGCTTCCAGGTTAAGCGGGCATGGTGTCATGAAGCAGTGTGGCTTGGCTGGGTTGTGTTTCGGAGGATGCACGGCTCTTGGCTCTCGCCTCTCCCAAGTCCATATGGGAGTTGTAGCAATGGGACAAGACTGTAACTACCAATTGGATACCACTAAATTGGAGAAGAAAAAAAAAGAATTCACCTTGGGGGTTTGTGGTATATGGCCAATATACCTCCACGTTGCGTTGTGCCTAAGAACAGCCCTTGACCGTGGTATATTGGCCATATACCACACCTCCTTGGGCCTTATTTCTTAATTGTACACATTTGGACACTTTTACAATTATTGTATGGTAAACATTGACATCTGCCTGGGTGGAACACCCTCCATAATGGGTGTCTGTGCGGGACACCCTCCATTACGGCTCCATCAGTGCTGAGCCCTCTCACTCTGATTGTATGGGACACTCAATTACGGCTCCTTGTGTTTCCAATCTTCTTCCTCTGGCAGGATTACTTCCACGTGCAACTGTCAGACGACAAGCAGGTGAGGTACTTCCTGGAGCTGAGCTATGCTGGTGCCATCCTTCGGGACAGCTGGGTCCTGACAGACGTTGGCATCACCCCTAGCAGTGCCATCTGCTGCCTGCTGAAGGTACCAGCCAAACACCTAGCTGTTTCTACCCGTGCTTGAAAATGCATATCAAAGTGAGCTGGCTATTGCTTGAAACAGCTTCATACTATCATTAACATAAAGTGTTTCAGATTTAGTGTGGTAATATATAGTATGGTTATATAGTATGGTTAGTATGGTTATATAGTATGATTATATATATTATGGTGATATAGAGTGTGGTAATATATAGTATGGTTATATAGTATGATATAGTATGGTGATATATAGTATGGTGATTATATAGTATGGTTATATAGTATGATTATATATATTATGGTGATATGGTGTGGTAATATATAGTATGGTTATATATATATTATACAGTATGGTTATATAGTAGTGTGGTAATATATAGTATGGTTATATAGTATGATTATATAGTATGATTATATAGTATGATTAGGTATGATTAGGTGATTTAGTTCATTCAAACAGGTGCCATTAATACAGGTAACGAGTGGAGGACAGAGGAGCCTCTTAAAGAAGAAGTTACAGGTCTGTGAGAGCCAGAAATGTTGCTTGTTTGTAGGTGACCAAATACTTATTTTCCACCATAATTTGCAAATAAATTCATTAAAAATCCTACAATGTGATTTTTCTGGATTTTTTTTCTTCTCATTTTGTCTGTCATAGTTGAAGTGTACCTATGATGAAAATTACAGGCCCCGCTCATCTTTTTAAGTGGGAGAACTTGCACAATTGGTGACTGACTAAATACTTTTTTGCCCCACTGTATAGTGTGGTGGTATATAGTATGGCGATATATAGAATGTTGAGGTCACCCTGCTTGAGACTTAAAGTAATATTGCCCTTGCTCAGCCAAGACCATGGTTATGGTAGAGTGATTGGTTAGTAAGGACACTGCTTTATACCGAGACCATGGTTATGGTAGAGTGATTGATTAGTAAGAACACTGCTTCGTGAGTGTGAAGTGTTGTTGTACAGAGGTCCCTGGGTACATGTCCAGAGCCAGACAGGGACAGAACTCACTCTGTTCCACAAAGTTCTGTGGAAGATTTGCTAACAGAGGAGAGTGGTTATGTATCTAAGTACAAATGTAACCATCAGAATAATGTTTATTTGTGTTCCTTACTCCTTACTTACACATCCCATCATTGACATAGTCAAAGCCAGACCTTCTGTCTGTCTCTCCTTCTTGCTGGTTGACTAGAGTGGAAATCTATAGTATTGTATGGTTGACCTGGGATAGAGCTGAAATGTGGCCCGATGTAGTGTTGCCTTTGTACCAAACACCCTTACAGTCATAAACCTTTTCCCCATGTAATCGCCTCGACCTCAGTCTGGTGTTCGCTAACAGTATCTGAAGAGTCTGTATACCCAGTGGTGTATAGTACAGTAGAGCACAGTACAGAGTACAGTAGAGTACAGAGTACACAGCAGAGTACAGCAGAGTACAGTAGAGCACAGCAGAGTACAGTAGAGCACAGCAGAGTACAGTAGAGTACAGTAGAGCACAGCAGAGTACAGTAGAGCACAGCAGAGTACAGTAGAGTACAGCAGAGTACAGTAGAGCATAGCAGAGTACAGCAGAGAGTACAGTAGAGTACAGCAGGCCGTATAGTAGGAGAAGAAGAGGCCCTTTGGGTTCATTGAAATACATATTCATAATATTTATGTTAACAATTTAATCTGCACCCAGATTAGTCTTCAATTTAATTTTCACCCAGATTAGTGTTCAATTTAATCTGCACCCAGATTAGTCTTCAATTTAATTTTCACCCAGATTAGTGTTCAATTTAATCTGCACCCAGATTAGTGTTCAATGTGATAGAACAAAACTCAGTACAGCACATGAATTAGAAAATGTTGTTACAAGTTTGAGCCACGAGATGGTGGTAGATTATAAATTTAAATAGCATGGACCTTTGATTTGTCTCTGGATAGAAATTGCCCTTGGGCACAGATCTAGGATCAGTTTACTCTCACCAAATCCTAACCATTACTATTAGCAGTAAAAAAACACAAACCAGACCTAAGATCAGTGCAAAGGAGCCACTTCATCTTACCCCTGTAATTATATGACTCCTAACTTATATATACTGAGTGTACCAAACATTAGAAACACCTTCCTAATATTGAGTTGCACCCCGCCTTTTGCCATCAGAACAGCCTCAATTCGTTGGGGCATGGACTCTACAAGGTGTTTGAAAGCGTTCCCCAGGGATGCTGGCCCATGTTGACTCCAATGCTTCCAACAGTTGTGCCAAGTTGGCTGGATGTTCTTTGGGTGGTGGACCATTCATGATACACACAGGAAACTGTTGAGTGTGAAAAACCCCAGCAGCATTGCAGTTCTTGACACAAATCGGTGCACCTGGCACCTACTACCCCGTTCAAAGGCACTTAAATATTTTGTCTTGCCCATTCACCCTCTGAATGGCACACATACACAATCTATGCCTCAATTGTCTCAAGGCTTAAAAATCCTTCTTTAACCTGTCCGCTCCCCTTCATCTACACTGAAGTGGATTTAACAAGTGACATCATTAAGGGATCATAGCTTTCACCTGGATTCACCTGGTCAGTCTTTGTCATGGAAAGAACAGGTGTTCATAATGTTTTGTTTACTCGGTGTATAAACACAACATAGGTATTTATGTAAAACAAGTGAATTTACTGTATGTCCATGGTCTTATACTTCAGCGGGAGCCGGTGGTGCGTGTGTTCAGTGCCGTGACGGGGGAGACCCTCTCAGTCTTGGGCACTGTGTTTCTCCTGAGTACGTCTGTGGCCAGGCTCATGACCCTGGTGTCCCAGCAGTGTGGGCTTCCCGTCAGCTCCTTCAGACTGAGCTCTCCCACCGGCCTGCAACTCTACGACTGCAACCGGCTGCACGACTACGCCATTGACCTGGGTATGGCCTTCCTTGTGCAGTAGATGAATGGTCCTCTGGCTCAACACCTTATGGATGTAACACAGAGACAAATGGACTGTATGGAACACATTCTTGGTTCATGGCAACCAGGAGGACAACCTGCATGTGTCTCTGTCTCCCAGGGGCTACTCTACGGTTGGACACCTGGGATGGGTGGGCGGAGTTCCTCAGAGGCTGCTTCCTGGGACACAGACTGACCGTCCAACGACACCTGTCTAGGGAGAGACCTGTGATGAGGTCAGAATACACATCTACACACTGAACTGTATGATAGACTTACTATCAACAGTGATGGTACTGAACCTTTATATAGCTTTACAATGATGGTACTGACCCTGTATATAGCTTACAATGATAGTACTGACCCTGTATATAGCTTACAATGATAGTACTGACCCTGTATATAGCTTACAATAAAGATAGTACTGACCCTGTATATAGCTTACAATGATAGTACTGACCCTGTATATAGCTTACAATGATAGTACTGACCCTGTATATAGCTTACAATGATAGTACTGACCCTGTATATAGCTTACAATGATAGTACTGACCCTGTATATAGCTTACAATACAATGATAGTACTGACCCTGTATATAGCTTACAATGATAGTACTGACCCTGTATATAGCTTACAATGATAGTACTGACCCTGTATATATACAATGATAGTACTGACCCTGTATATAGCTTACAATGATAGTACTGACATAGCTTACAATGATAGTACTGACCCTGTATATAGCTTACAATGATAGTACTGACCCTGTATATAGCTTACAATGATAGTACTGACCCTACAATGATAGTACTGACCCTGTATATAGGTACTGACCCTGTATATAGCTTACAATGATAGTACTGACCCTGTATATAGCTTACAATTACTGACCCTGTATATAGCTTACAATGATAGTACAATAATAGTACTGACCCTGTATATAGCTTACAATAATAGTACTGACCCTGTATATAGCTTACAATGATAGTACTGACCCTGTATATAGCTTACAATGATAGTACTGACCCTGTATATAGCTTACAATGATAGTACTGACCCTGTATATAGCTTACAATAATAGTACTGACCCTGTATATAGCTTACAATGATAGTACTGACCCTGTATATAGCTTACAATAATAGTACTGACCCTGTATATAGCTTACAATGATAGTACTGACCCTGTATATAGCTTACAATGATAGTACTGACCCTGTATATAGCTTACAATGATAGTACTGACCCTGTATATAGCTTACAATGATAGTACTGACCCTGTATATAGCTTACAATGATAGTACTGACCCTGTATATAGCTTACAATGATAGTACTGACCCTGTATATAGCTTACAATGATAGTACTGACCCTGTATATAGCTTACAATGATAGTACTGACCCTGTATATAGCTTACAATGATAGTACTACCCTGTATATAGCTTACAATGATAGTACTGACCCTGTATATAGCTTACAATGATAGTACTGACCCTGTATATAGCTTACAATAGCTTACAATAATAGTACTGACCCTGTATATAGCTTACAATGATAGTACTGACCCTGTATATAGCTTACAATGATAGTTACAATGATAGTACTGACCCTGTATATAGCTTACAATGATGGTACTGACCCTGTATATAGCTTACAATGATAGTACTGACCCTGTATATAGCTGACCCTGTATATAGCTTACAATAATAGTACTGACCCTGTATATGCTTACAATAATAGTACTGACCCTGTATATAGATAGTACTGACCCTGTATATAGCAATGATAGTACTGACCCTGTATATAGCTTACAATGATAGTACTGACCCTGTATATAGCTTACAATGATAGTACTGACCCTGTATATAGCTTACAATGATAGTACTGACCCTGTATATAGCTTACAATGATAGTACTGACCCTGTATATAGCTTACAATGAGTACTGACCCCTGTATATAGCTTACAATAATGGTACTGACCCTGTATATAGCTGTATATAGCTTACAATAATAGTACTGACCCTGTATATAGCTTACAATGCTTACAATAATAGTACTGACCCTGTATATAGCTTACAATGATAGTACTGACCCTGTATATAGCTTACAATGATAGTACTGACCCTGTATATATACAATGATAGTACTGACCCTGTATATAGCTTACAATGATAGTACTGACCCTGTATATAGCTTACAATGATAGTACTGACCCTGTATATAGCTTACAATGATAGTACTGACCCTGTATATAGTATAGTCTCAATGATAGTGTGTTTTTTTCCTTCATACGTTTTTTCTCTTACCCTGATATTTAATACTGCATTGTGGGAAAGAGCTTGCAAGTAAGCATTTTACTGTACTGTTTTATAACCCACTGTATCTTGTGAACTTGACAAAAAAAACTTGAAACGTGTTATAAATACATTGATTCTGTATTATTCCAGGTTCCAGCTCCGGGTGGCACTCTACATCGCTGCTTCTCTGGGCCACCTGGACCTGGCCGGCTGGCTGCTGGAGAGGGGGGTGCGTGTCATTGAGCCGGTGGGGGTTCACCATTACCGTGAGTGGTGCCACCAGACGGCCCACCCCGACGTCGCCAAGTGTCCCGCTGTCGCCTCCATCGAGCACGGCCAGCTCACCATCCTCAAACTCTTTATCGCCAGCAGCGTTCTGACCCTTGCCTGTCGGGATCCCCAGGGTCGCGACCCCCTGAGGATCGCCCTTCAGTACGGCCACAGGGAGTGTGTGAGTCACCTGGCCACCAGGCTGTGCTCTGTGGTGGTCCTCCCAGGTATGGCCCTGCCCATGCGGACATACCTCCAGATAAAGGGCTGGGTGAGGCTGGGGCAGAGGAGGGCAGCATCCAGGCACTGCATGGGCCTCAACAGGGCTCTGTTCAGGAACAGGGTGGGCGACACGGTCCTGGTGGACGGCTTCACCCTCCCCAAGATGTCCTCCAAGCCCAGGAGGAGTGAGGCCAAGGCGGGTATCAGGGTGATGTCCACAGCCTCTCAAAGTTTGACCCCCATCAACTGCCCATCTCATGTATCCTGCCCGCTCCGCGCCCTGGCATCCCAGGATAAACCTCTTCAACTACCGAAGCAACACCCTGTGGCCACGAGGGATGAAAGAGAGAAGAAGAGGGAATGTGGAGGGAAGGGATGTGAGGAGGATGAGAGTGGGGATCAGAACAGCAACCAATGGAGGAGCAGAGTCCCGCTCCCGCCCATTTCCAGAGACACCAATCTCAGACCTGTGTTTGCCTCGCCAAACTCCGCCCAGATACTCACCACCTCACTGGAGGCCTTTTCTCTCCACTGCGACCGCACACCCAGAGAAAACGCCATATACTGTTTGGCCTTGGCCAGGTTTTACCACTTCATCACTGCCTATGATATACCCTTATCCTCCCTGAATAGATTTCAGTACAAACAAATCATGAGCCAACCATCATGCTTAGAAGGTACATAGTCAAATCAAATCAACTCAAACTTTATTTGTCACATGCGCTGAATACAACAAGTGTAGATCTTTCCGTGAAATACTTTACTTACAAGCCCTTAACAAACAGTGCAGTTCAAGAAGAGTTAAGAGAATATTTACCCAATAAACTAAAGTAACAAATAATAAAACATTTGAACTTGTCCAGTGGCCATTTGATTAATTGTTCAGCAGTCTTATGACTTGGGGTTAGAAGCTGTTATAGGTTTACCCTAACAAGTCCTGAAACAAATCATGAGCCAACTATCATGCTTAGAAGGTATATAGTGTCAGTCTTATTGGTTCACCCTAACAAGTTGTTTCAGTATGGGGAGAGGATAGAATGTAAGGGCGCTTCATTAATGTATTGAGGCCATTACATATACAGTATTTCACAATGCTAGGACACAGATTTGGTCTCCTAACCTTGTTCTGGTTGATTGACTCTCTAACAGTGCCTTCACACAGAGACCATGGTTGCAGCAGCTGAATGTAGCGCGGACTCTGTCCAGGAGGAGTGCTCAGCACATTGGGTAGACACCAGGATCCTGGTCATTAGGCAGATTAAACATACTGAAACAAGGAGGGACAACCTGGAATTGTCCAAAAAGGAACTCTTATTTTTTTTTTTACAGTGAACAAGATGAGACTTTGGAACGGATGATGCCTGAAACAATGCGGACGACTTAGAATTTCGTTCCTTTGGATGAGGCTTATAGATATAGTCAGTACTGTGTTTGATTTGTGTGCAGAAAGTTTACAACGGCAGGCAGTGGATTCTCAGTCATTCCTATTCTCAAGTAACAAAAAACGTATCATATTTCACTGGCTATTTGTAGTAGCCAAATGTGAATGGAATTATTATTATTCTAGAATCATTTAGTTGACTGAATGTGACTATGTGGTTGTGCTGTATGTGAT
Source organism: Oncorhynchus clarkii lewisi (assembly GCF_045791955.1). Taxonomy (NCBI): domain Eukaryota; kingdom Metazoa; phylum Chordata; class Actinopteri; order Salmoniformes; family Salmonidae; genus Oncorhynchus; species Oncorhynchus clarkii. Next base: position 30,430 of record NW_027260821.1, read on the forward strand.
TGTACTGAATGTGGTTGTACTGTACGTGATTGTAAGTGTTTGACATGGGTCTAATTGAGGATCCCCCCCCCCCCCCCCCACACACTTAACACTAGTTTTTATCCATAGAAATCCTCACTTGCTGATGAAGACATATAGTGGTTGAAATCAATGTAAAATACAGTATGAACACTGCTGCCTTAAAACTCTTTTATTAAGATGTGGATCATTATTGCTCATTTAAATGAGTCTGTGCAGTGTCAAAATAATACACCTGATACATAAGGGGGGGAAAATGCTAAAAATAGCACAAGACATGAAATAATGGCATTATGGGAAAATAATACATACTGTATTTCACATAGAGTATTTGACAAACTCTTTATTTACGTTACAAAACTGACAACTACTGTAACGATGTGTTAGCACAGCATGTGTCATCATTCCCCTGCAGTGTGTGGATTTACACAGCAACATAGCAGACAGCTTAAATAGTTTATTTTTATTTAACCTTTATTTCACTAGACAAGTCAGTTAAGAACTAATTCTTATTTACAATGATGGCCAAACCTGGACGACGCTGGGCCAATTATGCGGCATCCTATGGGACTCCCAATCACTTGGGAGTGGGAAGGATACCAAATCCAATATCACACACTTCTTCCTTAGTATTCTGAGAACTGTCAGATAGCTGTGAGAGCTATGAGTGGATCGTGGACCCATGCATAAATGATAACTTTGCTGTAACTCAGTGGGGCAAGTAGAACATCCGGGTTAGTGTATGTGCATTATCTGGACAGTTGATTGTCTTTGTCTCAAAGCCTTTCCATTTCTGGGGTATTGAAGAAGCTTCTGATCTCAACCTTCTTGACAGGTAAGAAACACTTGGTTAGTGTATGTGTCTTATCCAATGGGTTGTCAGGTGAACGTTGAAGATGCTTCTTGGAGGTGATCTAATGATGTCATTTGAATCGCTGTCATTGAGTTGCTCACTGGACAAGACAATTATTCACTGAAAATTAAATCTGTCTTTCATTTCACTTATGTTGATACTTGATTGGCTATTTGCTGTGTTTTGAAAATACAAAAATAAATATAACTGTTTTATGAAGCACTTGTAGACATTCATTGTTTTCAAAATCATATTTTCAGCAAAACAGATATACGTTTACAATATGACATCAAATCAAATAAAAATAAAATAAGTGATATGTAAATGATTGTCAAAAGGCTCCAACCACCCAAGTCATAGACTGTTCACTCTGCTACCACACGGCAAGCGATACGAGAGCACCAAGTCTGGGACAAAAGGCTCCTAACAGCTTCCACCCCCAAGCCATTAGACTGCTGAACAGCTTCTACCCCCAAGTCATTAGACTGCTGAACAGCTTCTACCCCCCCCTGAACAGCTTCTACCCCCAAGTCATTAGACTGCTGAACAGCTTCTACCCCCAAGTCATTAGACTGCTGAACAGCTTCTACCCCCAAGTCATTAGACTGCTGAACAGCTTCTACCCCCAAGTCATTAGACTGCTGAACAGCTTCTACCCCCAAGTCATTAGACTGCTGAACAGCTTCTACCCCCAAGTCATTAGACTGCTGAACAGCTTCTACCCCCAAGTCATTAGACTGCTGAACAGCTTCTACCCCCAAGTCATCAGACTGCTGAACGTTAATTAAATGGCCACCTGCACTATTTGCCCCTTTGTTATTGATGTATTTTTCTAATTGTTTTCCACTGACTCTCTTGAATTGGCTCGATGCACACTCACTACACTCTACCCACACATTCACTGTGACACTGACCGACTTTCACACTAGCTGCTGCTACTGTGTTTATTATCTATCCTGATTGCCTAGTCACTTTTACCCTTACCTACATGTACATACTGTATTACCTCAACTACCTCGCACCCATGCACATTGACTCGGTACTGGTACTCCTTGTATATAGCCTTGTTATTGTGTTACTATTTAGAAAATATATTCTTACTTTTTAACTCTGCATTGTTGGGAATGGGCTCGTAATAAAGCATCTCACAGTTGTTTTCGGCGTATGTGACCAATACGATTAGATTCTCATCTGAACAAATGAATGCTCTCGTTGTTATAATGAGGAATTTATTTAAATAATTTGGTTTTTCTTGAAGATTTGAATGGGCTGAGAAAGCCTTTCGTGATGGATCTAGACAATCTGGTGAAAAGGGAGGGTTTGCGACTCTTCTCTTCAAGTGGGAAGGACGATGCGATATCATAAATTCCCTCTGGAGAAAAGGAGCCATGAGATGTTGTCATCGTCTCTGCAACGAAAGACCATCCAGCATGCCATCAATTTACATTTTTACTCATTTATCAGACACTCTTATCCAGAGAGACTTACAAGGAGCAATTAGGATGAAGTGCCTTGCTCAAGAGCACATTGACAGATTTTGCCTCGTGAACTCAGGGATTCTGAACCAGCAACCTATCGGTTACTGGCCCAACCTCTTAACCCACTAGGCTACCACCCAGCCCACAGTACAGTATGTCATAGGTAACAACTCAGAGGAGTACAATGTCTTTCCAAATGAATTAGTGGAATGGTAAAGGGATAATGTCTCAGTCTTGACTGAGCAGCAGCCTAAACAGCAGCAGGGCTTACCTGTAAAGTACACAGTAGGGGAAATGTTCTGAGGCTGGTACTCCAGAGACTCTTGAGGACAGAGGTTCTTACTAACTTTCTTGGAACCCTGGTTGGTGGGAAAAGGCACATTAAAACAAACTGAACATTTTTCGATATCTTAAAGTACAGCATATCAATTGCAAAGAAGCAGTGCAATGCCATGACACAAAGAATCATATATCTCATAAAAGGTCAACAGCAGTGTTATTCATGAAAGATGTATGTGTACTATACCTTTGTATTGAAGGTGAGGACCTGCTCTCCAGTACTGCTGATGGTATCCCTTTCCAAATCAAACACGCCTTCTACAATGCCACTGGTGGCCACGCTGGTAGCGGACTCAAAATAACATTTAGCAGTGGCTTTGGTGATCATTTGAAGAATGACCATGCAAGTAGAAGTCTTTGGATCGTTCTGGACTGAAACATCAAAGTTTATGTTTTCATACTCATCTGACCACTGTCTCAGGAAGCACTTCACTGTCTCTTCAGCAAATATCTGGAGAAGCTGAGAGGAGAGCTCCTTGGATATGGCACATTGTTCCTTTCCCCATTTCAGCCTTGAAAGAATGGAGTCTGAAGCACTTTTGGCTGCTTCCAATGTTAAGACCTGTGGAGTGCTGTGGCTGTCCTGAAGGGCTATCACTTTATCCACCAATTCATGACTGAAAATGTGGATGGTCCAAGTGGAAATGATTTTTCTCAATTTCCTAACAGCAGATCGGAGGTCGTCAAGATGTGAAGCACCCTGTCCATTTTCCTGTGTGTTCTCAACACTTTCCACCATAATGTCCACTACCACCCCAGCAGCTTGCCTGACTTTGTCCACAAAGGTTACAGGAAGTAAGTCCTCTGTGTGAAAGAAGTCCTCAATGATTGTGTTTCTAACAATGGGAAAGTCAATCTGAGCAGGAAACTCAGTGGGGATGGGAGTCCCGGGTAAAGCAAAGTGCCATTTCGACTGCCTTAATTTTGAAGTAGGTGTTAGAGAGATGGAAGAGCGTGAAGAAGAGGTATTTCTTGTATTTTGGCTGTCAGCACTCCTACAACGGATCGTGCCAATATCCTCCAGCATGGATCCTGAGAGCTCAGTGGTTTTAGGTAGTAATTTGTGCGGAATGTCCACACAGGCATCGTTTACACCAGGTGTAACACTGCTCTGGTTGACCTCAAGATGGCCGAGACTTGCTCTTTGTGATGCAGGACTGCTTTGATATGTAAAGATTTGGATTGAACCAAGTGTTGTGTCTGATCTTTGAAGATCTTTTCTGAGAAACTCCGTAATCTTACTTTGCAGACTGTAGTAGATGTTACGAGCAACAGACCAGATTCTTTTCTCAGAAACCTGTCCAGTGGTGAGCAGGGAGGTTCCAGATACCATGTCAGATGATTGGGTGGTCTGGGTGAGCTCCTGCTGGTCTTTCACCATGGTTTGTATAATATCAGTAGATGTGGTGGATGTAGATACAGACTGGAGGTACTTATCTGTTGTGCCTTCCTCCACAATGTTAAATGATCTAGAGAGGACCTCACTCACTCCTTTCTCAGCTTTGGTTTGGAACTCATGACTAGAGAGTTTTTGGAGGCTCTTTGTTGAAAGACTGTGGGAAGATGCAATGCCTTTGGAGGCAGCCGTGCTGCAATCTAGACTTACTGGAGAGGTTCGCTCAGGAGAACCTTGGAGACGTTCAAACATGTCTTCACATGGTGTTGGGGACCTTGACAAGGAGATGTCCTTCAGCTGAGACAGAACACCACCTACCAACATGTTGACCTCAAGGGACATATCAGATATTTTCTTTCCTACTGTGGAGAAGCAAGGTGCATTTGATGTCTGATCCTCGCATGAGGTCAAGATTGTTGAAATGACCTCTTTGGTACTATTGGTCAGTAGAGCCTCGTCTGTTTCAGTCCAGAGAAGTTTTGAACTCTCGCTGACACCCCTGTGTAGAGCCACTTCAAGGTTCAAACTGTGCAAGTGAGGCACACTCTTACTAGCTTGCCTCAAGTCCTGGCTTGCCAAACCAAGGTACTCCTTAGTCCCAAGATGTCCAGAGTCCTCTGTGGGTATATGACTAGACATTCTGCTCAGCATGTCTGACCTCCGCTGGTGAATGATGAAGTCCTTTAATGTCTTCTTAATATTGTTATATAAACTAGTGGTAGCAGACCAGATCCTGCTCTGTAGCTTTTGTGCATTTTCCTGGAGGTCAGGTTCTCTCTCCTCTACTTCTGCAGGTTGCGCCAAGCTCTGCAGGTCTTCCACAAATGTTTCAATGATGCCAAAGGCAGCAGAATCCGCACAAATATCCTTTGACCATGTGTACTGGTTTTGAATGGAACAAGACCTGGATGCTACAGAATAAGCAGGCTGTGCACTAGTTAAGCTACTGGTGGACTTTTTAACTAGGAACTCACTCACTGCTTGAGTGGCATTTCTCTTAAATTCCTCACTTGAGAGTTTTCTAATACAATCTAACAGACTGGTCAAAGAAGCTGTGGCCTTACTTCTGCTGTCCTCAATTTGACAGGGGAACTCACATACTATTGGTGATGAGGCCCTGGAATGGGCAATATCCCCAAGCTGAGCCAGAACACCCTCTACAAATTTCTCTCTCTCAATAGAGAAGCCTGATCCTTTTTCTCCAACAGTGTACAGGGGGTCCTCCTTTGACATCTCAGTGTTGTACAAGACCAGAAGCTCTGAGATGACTTCTTTGGTGCAAGTTGTCAGAAGGAGCTTGCTTTCTTCTGACTCAGTTTTTGCCCAAAGAAGTTTTGAGCTCTCACTTAGGCCTCTTTGTAAAGTAACTTCACCAGTGGACTCTGGCAACTGAGGCTCACTCTTACTGGGCCTATATTTCATGTCTAAGCAAGGAAGTGGAACTGTCTCCTTAAACTCAGCATTTGTGATGTTGTCATCAGATGTGACAATGCTCTTTAGGGCAAATCTCTGAAGCTTGTCGAAATAATCTTTCAAGTTGTTTTGGATGCTGTGGTAAATGTGAACAGCAGCAGACCAGGCACTCTTCTGTTGGGGACTCTCTTCAGATTCAGCCAAGGACTTCATATCTGACACGAAAGTCTTAACAACTACTGACGCTGCTGAGCCCACTGGGTGAATTGACTCTGTCTTTACAATGCCAGACAATGTTTGACCTGATACAGCACCTGTTAACTCAGACTTAATGACTGAACTAGGAAAGCTCAAACTACTGACTTTTTTGTCAAGAACTCCACTCACTGCTTGTATTGCTGATGTTTGAAACTCCCGGCTAGAGAGTTTTTGGATGCTCTTAGATGTGAGCGTGCAGGAGGAACCAGATTCACTAATATTGTAGCTGCTCTCGTATTTCCTTATCAGGGCATCAAGATCCTCAATGAAGCCAACATGCGATGCCAAAAACGTGATCTTGTCCTTCAGATCTTCCAGCAAATTCTGTTCGTTCTCGTCAACAAAAGCCACCATTGTGTCAGAGATGGTGGTCATGACTTGCCCTGTTAGACTCTTGCTCTCTTGGTCAACTTTTTCAAGTTTAACAGCCAGCTCTCTCACCATGCTCTCAGTCACCTTGGTCTGTGAGTCTCCCCTTACCGGTGTCACTAGAGAGGTTTGACTTGCGGAGGCACTCTTAACGACCACTGATAAGGCCGACTTGACATCTTTAGCCAACTCTGCCATTACAGCAGGGGTTAGCATCATAGAGCCTGCACTTCCAGATGGAGAATTGGACATGCATGCAAGTTTGGAGAGAGAACCTTGCAGGCTGTCCTGCACACAGGTGACAAGGGTGTCCTCTGAGACACCTAAGAGGACTTGTAGCGTCTCAGAGTTGGTTGTTTTCTTCTGCACATCAGACAGAGAGGTTAGAGTCCTTGGGGAAAAAAACGCAGAAATCATCAAAGTCAAACAAATAATATGTAAGGCTGTGATGCACATTCAGTGTGTCAAATACATCTGCACCATTGAAAACAATGAGGAAAACGCTGCTGTTTCTCTGAGAAAAAACCTTAGTGTGATGTCAGCCTAACTGCTTAATTTCTAAAGCCCAATAAAATGTATTTTGTATAAGTCATTTGTATTGAAACTGGCCTGTAGATATCTATCTATCCTGGCAATATCTATCCTCTACAAAAATCCAAATTGCTATAAACTTCAAATACTGTAACTTCTAATAACTTCAAGGACAATCATAAATACAAGGCAGTTTGAAGAAATGTTAAAGGGAAATTTCTAAATGTTTCAACTTCATATTCATCAACTCCAGCACCACCCCAACATCAGCATATGTGAAAAACGGGCATTTCTATGTTTTGTAGTAAAAAAAGAAAGAGGAAGATAAGTGTTTTCTATGACATCATCAACCAATTAGTAGGCAATGCCTACTCATAATTGGTTAAAATCACACGATGCACACTGATGATGTCATTAGAATCTAGAGCTGAGCATTTAACCAACATTTTTGTTATTTTTCGGTTTTTAAACAACTAATTGACCGACGTCGGCTCAATTATTTGAATTCCATATAGTTCATTTTTTTCTTCTTCTGTGAGCTCGATGCTCAGTTTCTGTAGAGATAAATCAGATCAAGCACGAACTATGCAATGTAGTAGGGAGTTGTAGTTTCCAACAGGCCAATATTCTACATAGTTTAGCACAGAAAATACGGCAATTAATTCCCATAATCCATTGCACGCCCACTTGCTTGTCCACTCTGTGTGGAGCAGATACGGAAAACTCATTGACTGAGACGGAGAGACGAGAGAATGCATGAGAGAGATAAAAAGCAGTTGCGTTGCGAGGATTCTCTACCTGGAAATACATGATCTAAGTGATTGACAGTTGGTGTTCAGCGGTCATAAAAGTAGGTCTTATTTACTTAGAAGAACTACTAAAATAGTGATTTTGTCAGACAGAATAAGCAGCAGCTCTATAGAGATGAGTTGATGACTTGGAATGAAATAATAAAGTCATCAAATAAATATTTTATATGAGAAAGTAAATGATGGTTGATAAGTCATAAACAGTAATGGACAGTCACTACCATCATGGGACTTTTATTCATTGTTTTATTATGTGTTGTTACAGCATTCAACACACATAATCCATAGTGCATTCAATGTCTAAAAAAAGTATTGAAATCCAAAACCGTGATTATTTTTTAAATATTTGAATGGAAACCAAACCAACCTCAAAAAGCACTAATTTCTCAGCACTATTGGAAACAGTTACATCCCTCTATATTTTTTTTACTACAAAGCATGGAAATGTGTAATTTTCACATATGGTGATGCTGGAGATGAATATGAAGTTGTTAAATTTCCCTTTAAGAACATACCTCATGGCCCCCTTGGGCAGGTAGCTTCCACTGCCCAGACTGCCCTTAGTCAGGTAAATCTCCTTGAACTTAAGTTGTGATTCCTGTTCTTCTTCCTCTTCCTGCTCCATACAGTTGGAGGAAGGGTAGGGAGTCGGGATGCGAAAGCTATTGAAAGACTTTCGACTGCCTGGCCTCTTAGGTACACCAGCCTCAGTAAATCTCACGCGGGACTTGGTGTTAGTCTTATCGTCTAACAGACTGGTGAGTGACGCTGTGAGAGATCTCTGTGACAATGGAGAGGAGGCAGCATCTTGGATGCCCAGTAGTTCGTAAAGACCTGGGATGATGATCTGCATCAGCTTGTCCGATAAAAACTGGACAATCCTCAGACACAAGCCGGCAAGCTGTTGTTTTGTCAGCTGTATTCCAGAAACAGAAGAAGTGTTTTAAAATGTTGCATAGTGCGTCTTTTTAAAGCTTATGAACAAGGTTAAACATTAGGCAGAGTTTTCATGGTAATCTGATTAAATTGTCAGTAACATGATCTTACCGGGTCAAACATGCCCTCACGAATCCCCCTCCATTGCCTGAAAACAATATTGTTATAAATGTTGTCATATCAGGATGCGTGGCAGAATTGTTTTTATTTAATTATTTGCCTGATCGTGAAGTTATACTTGCTTTGTGTCAGTTGTTTTGGCAAAATTGCAATGTGACAACTTTTCTAGCACTGAACATTTTTTTCCGATTGATCAGTTTCTAATTTAATCCTATTTCCTTGAAGGTGTGATAGTACCAAAGAAAACAGAACATACTTCTCAGTTAGGTTTTGAAGGAAGTCCATAAGTGTCAGATGTTCCACAATGTTGAGCTTCCCCTCTTCTGTGGTTTCCATCACTGAGGTTGCTCTGCTCCTGGTACAATTGCTCTGCTCCTGGTAGAAATGTAATTATATTGCAAATAATCAAACTTAATATACAACAAATATCATACTGAAATAATTATTAACTGTTAAAGAGTGGAGGAGCATTGGGCCAATTAAACAACTGCAACACAACAGAGATGGTTGTGGTACGTCAACATTGCCAATGATAGCATCACTATAACATTTTATTGGATTAATGTTGTAATATGAAATGACAAGGTCAACTTACCATCTCATTGACAGCTTCAGAGGTCAGGTGGTCATCCATCACACAGACAGGCAGGTCTAGAGACTGGGACAAGGCTCTATGGTCATAACCAGGAGAGAATGGAAACATCAGAGCAGTCCCAATGGCAGAATCTAACCACTGTCTTCATGTCAAAGACTCACTCACTCATTTGCTTTGTCAAACCTACCCCTTAGAATGACTTCGATATTAACACTGAATATATTTTGTTATTAAGAGATCTCTCAATAATAATTCTCACAATAGCATATTGGTAGTAGTCAGTGACATATTAAAGCTAAGCAGGGCTGGGTGTAATTAAAACCCTGGATGGGGTTCGATCCCGGGCTGAGGTGCTGCCTATTGTTTTTTTCTGAAAGTGTATATAAATGTTGAAAATCTGACATGGTTTCAAAGGTACAAATTCAACCTATTTTATACAAGGTTTGGCTGTGCTGAATTTAGTTTACAATGATGACATCATACTGTGGTTGAAATTTCACCCTCAAAACAACAGTTAGGCCTATACCCCATTATATCCACTACGCCCCTCCCCTCCCCCCCACACACACACACTTTATATTTTACCAATATATATGCAGCCCACCAGCCCTAAAGCATGAACATGTTTTTTTGCTAGAAAATGTGGATTAAGAGAAGCAAAATTATCCTTTTCGCTAGTTTCATCTAAATAGAAGGGCAACATGACATTGACAAACCTTGTCATATCTGCTCTCACCGGGATTTAAAAACCCAGGCTTTCCTAAAATGTTTACCTCAGCCAGTCTAGAACCCAGGTGTGTCTACAAAACACATGTACTCCTCCATAAGGTTCATGGCTTGCCTATTGTTTTATCCCAGTACAAGAGGGGCAACTGGATTCAGGATTAAACACAAGCAGTCTTTAAGGTATATCTTATTACAGTTTAGGCCTACCTTATTATTTTCTTCCATCTGGCAAAATCATTTTAAGGAATGAAATCTGTTTTGTTGCTAGTATTATTAGTAACTGTAGGAAAATACAGCTGTAAAGTACAAGAATCGGCTACTTTCTGAAGGGCAGCCAAGCTCATAAGCAATTTAGAACCTACAGACAATTATGACAAAGTTGGAACGCATGATTGCGTCACAAACGCCTTGTGGTCACATGTTATTTTAGGGCGTGGCTCCGCATTTGTGACCGGTTCTCTTATTTCTATTTCCCGGTATCCGTTAGTGCTGGAATTTGAGATTAATACTTTTCTCATGCCGAAACCGGATTAAATAAATACCGGTAGTTAAATGACAAAAAATATGATATTCGCAATGTCATTAAACAACAACAACAAAAACTACAATTTCGAAACATGATTTTGTCATCAGTTCAGTACCATTTGTTTGATTTTGTGGACCCACGACTAGACTTTATCCATGTTAGCTAGTTGCTAGCGATGCTAGTCAGATTAGGCTGCTACGTGATAAACAGTTCGCGTTAGCGAATTAGCTACCTAGCTAGCCAGCCTAACAAGCTGTCAAATCCAGTGGAAACCGATGCAACCCTTCTGCCAAATAAGGGCTAGCTCGATGACCCGTGGTAACAGTGAGGTCCCCATGAGTTTCAAGGCTTTAATAAGTGCTATCGTGCAGAAAAAGCGAATAAAATACTGGTTGATGAGCTAGCTAAATTAGCTAGCAAGACGGGTATGACCGTTAACAGCGTGAATGCACAAATGCATGACGACACATTGTATCTCAGTGAAGCAGGCATGCAGAACGAGATCGCCCCACCAAGCCAGATAGTAGAGGGGTACAACAACGCCGGGACACAGAGGCATAGCTCATACAATTATATTTTGTTCCAGTCAATGACAATACATGTTGAATAATAAATACCTGCGTCAAATATATGGCATCGCATGCTAGTGCAAAGATAGCTTGCATGAATTTTTTTTTTAAATCCGGTGACCACTAGATGTCCTCGTATATCCACATTTAGATCAACTGTACTTGATTTTTCATCAGTACTGTGAATGACAAGCCCACTGAATCTAGTTTAATAATCTTTATACTCAGCAGGTAGAGAGACCTAGGTACTTCAAACCAGTGCTTAATTTGAGCAGGATCATGCCAGAACAGGATCCGGCACCTTTCCGTTCTGGACTGTTTTGTTCCGGAACCTATTTTACCGAATCCGGTACCTCTCGTGCCATGAAAAATCATTTTCACTTTTTTCTATGTAACAATTATAATAAAAGCGATCAAAGTTCATTCGAGTTGCCTCTTCGTCAATTATCCTGCCCCCTCATCTCTCCAGAGTTGCACTTCATCATTTGTTTCCTTATAGAATCATAGCTGCATGAAGGGTTCTGGAGGAATTTTCTAAAGTTACGGAATTACTGCTGTCTGTTCAGAAATAAATCAAAACATTCAGAATAGCCTAATACGTCATGAGAAGCCCAATAGTTTAGCTAGAGGACCAATAGCTTCTTATTTTTTTAAATAGCCTAGCTGCGGATTGTAGCCCAACAACAAAGAATAGCCTACAGTCGGGAACGCGAGGCAAATCTGTCAGTGAAAAAACAGCACGCAGACAAAACAGGCCTTTTGCAATATTTCAAATACAATCGAGGGAAAACACAGGTTGAAAAGCAATGACTCTTGCTGAAAAGATAAGACTATGCTGTAGACTACCAAAATATTTGATCAACTCCCAAACATTGTTTTACAAAACAGAGAGAGGGAGAGATAGGCTTTTGACACGAGCGCATCGACAATCTCCAGCGAGTGAGCTGCGCATCATTGGGTGAGTCAGTGAAACTGGAAAGCATTTTTAGGACTAATTTCCTCCTCATATTGTAGCCTACTATATGTTTCTCCACAAACCTAGGCCTATAGGCTATTGATGGATTCAAGACAAGGTCGTTTTTATTGATCTCAGATACTAAGTTTGTCAGTGTCAAAGTAGCCTGCCATTTCGATCATTTGTGCTGATTAAAAAAAGATCATGCCAAAGTCTCCAGTCATGTAAAAGGATGTAGAATTGCACGAAATGCGGTTTTAAAAAGGCCAACACTTTCCCGGACCCTAGGCTACTAAAAATGTTCCCCATGTGTGCACCTTCTATAAGTGGCTCTACCCAAATGTGATGATATGCGTTCAATGCTCTTATTATAATAGGTGATGTTTTTTCTCATGAGTTCTGGTACCACAGAACCCCCCCTCTAGCACCCACTCTTTGTTCTGGCACCTCCCAATTTACAAATTAAGCTCTGCTTCAAATTTTAAATACTTTTTTTGCCCCACTGTATAGTGTGGTGGTATATGGTGATATATGGTATGTTGAGGTCACCCTGCTTGAGACTTAAAGTAATATTGCCCTTGCTCAACCAAGACCATGGTTATGGTAGAGGGATTGGTTAGTAAGGACACTGCTTTATGCCGAGACCATGGTTATGGTAGAGTGATTGGTTAGTAAGAACACTGCTTTATACCGAGACCATGGTTATGGTAGAGTGATTGGTTAGTAAGAACACTGCTTCGTGAGTGTTAAGTGTTGTTGTACAGAGGTCCCTGGGTACATGTCCAGAGCCAGACAGGGACAGAACTAACTCACTCTGTTCCACAAAGTTCTGTGGAAGATTTGATAACAGAGGAGAGTGGTTATGTATCTAAGTACAAATTTAACCATCAGAATAATGTTTATTTGTGTTCCTTACTCCTTACTTACACATCCCATCATTGACATAGTCAAAGCCAGACCTTCTGTCTGTCTCTCCTTCTTGCTGGTTGACTAGAGTGGAAATCTATAGTATTGTATGGTTGACCTGGGATAGAGCTGAAATGTGGCCCGATGTAGTGTTGCCTTTGTACCAAACACCCTTACAGTTATAAACCTTTACCCCATGTAATCGCCTCGACCTCAGTCTGGTGTTCGCTAACAGTATCTGAAGAGTCTGTATACCCAGTGGTGTATAGTACAGTAGAGCACAGCAGACTACAGTAGAGCACAGCAGAGTACAGCAGACTACAGTAGAGCACAGCAGAGTACAGCAGACTACAGTAGAGCACAGCAGACTACAGCAGACTACAGTAGAGCACAGCAGAGTACAGCAGACTACAGTAGAGCACAGCAGAGTACAGCAGACTACAGTAGAGCACAGCAGACTACAGCAGACTACAGTAGAGCACAGCAGAGTACAGTAGAGCACAGCAGGCCGTATAGTAGGAGAAGAAGAGGCCCTTTGGGTTCATTGAAATACATATTCATAATATTTCTGTTAACAATTTAATCTGCACCCAGATTAGTCTTCAATTTAATTTTCACCCAGATTAGTGTTCAATTTAATCTGCACCCAGATTAGTGTTCAATTTAATTTTCACCCAGATTAGTGTTCAATTTAATCTGCACCCAGATTAGTGTTCAATGTGATAGAACAAAACTCAGTACAGCACATGAATTAGAACATGTTGTTACAAATTTGAGCCACGAGATGGTGGTATATTATACATTTAAATAGCATGGACCTTTGATTTGTCTCTGGATAGAAATTGCCCTTGGGCACAGATCTAGGATCAGTTTACTCTCACCAAATCCTAACCTTTACCATTAGCAGTAAAAACACAAACCAGACCTAAGATCAGTGCAAAGGAGCCACTTCATCTTACCCCTGTAATTATTTGACTCCTAACTTATATATACTGAGTGTACCAAACATTAGAAACACCTTCCTAATATTGAGTTACACCCCGCCTTTTGCCATCAGAACAGCCTCAATTCGTTGGGGCATGGACTCTACAAGGTGTTTGAAAGCGTTCCCCAGGGATGCTGGCCCATGTTGACTCCAATGCTTCCAACAGTTGTGCCAAGTTGGCTGGATGTTCTTTGGGTGGTGGACCATTCATGATACACACAGGAAACTGTTGAGTGTGAAAAACCCCAGCAGCATTGCAGGTCTTGACACAAACCGGTGCACCTGGCACCTACTACCCCGTTCAAAGGCACTTAAATATTTTGTCTTGCCCATTCACCCTCTGAATGGCACACATACACAATCCATGTCTCAATTGTCTCAAGGCTTAAAAATCCTTCTTTAACCTGTCCGCTCCCCTTCATCTACACTGAAGTGGATTTAACAAGTGACATCATTAAGGGATCATAGCTTTCACCTGGATTCACCTGGTCAGTCTTTGTCATGGAAAGAACAGGTGTTCATAATGTTTTGTTTACTCGGTGTATAAACACAACATAGGTATTTATGTAAAACAAGTGAATTTACTGTATGTCCATGGTCTTATACTTCAGCGGGAGCCGGTGGTGCGTGTGTTCAGTGCCGTGACGGGGGAGACCCTCTCAGTCTTGGGCACTGTGTTTCTCCTGAGTACGTCTGTGGCCAGGCTCATGACCCTGGTGTCCCAGCAGTGTGGGCTTCCCGTCAGCTCCTTCAGACTGAGCTCTCCCACCGGCCTGCAACTCTACGACTGCAACCGGCTGCACGACTACGCCATTGACCTGGGTATGGCCTTCCTTGTGCAGTAGATCAATGGTTCTCTGGCTCAACACCTTATGGATGTAACACAGAGACAAATGGACTGTATGGAACACATTCTTGGTTCATGGAAACCAGGAGGACAACCTGCATGTGTCTCTGTCTCTCAGGGGCTACTCTACGGTTGGACACTTGGGATGGGTGGGCGGAGTTCCTCAGAGGCTGCTTCCTGGGACACAGACTGACGTCCAGCGACACCTGTCTAGGGAGAGACCTTTGATGAGGTCAGATGACACATCTACACACTGAACTGTATGATAGACTTACTATCAACAGTGATGGTACTGAACCTTTATATAGCTTACAATGATAGTACTGACCCTGTATATAACTTACAATAATGGTATTGACCCTGTATATAGCTTACAATGATAGTACTGACCCTGTATATAGCTTACAATGATGGTACTGACCCTGTATATAGCTTACAATGATAGTACTGACCCTGTATATAGCTTACAATGATAGTACTGACCCTGTATATAGCTTACAATGATAGTACTGACCCTGTATATAGCTTACAATGATAGTACTGACCCTGTATATAGCTTACAATAATGGTACTGACCCTATATATAGCTTACAATAATAGTACTGACCCTGTATATAGCTTACAATAATGGTACTGACCCTGTATGTAGCTTACAATGATAGTACTGACCCTGTATATAGCTTACAATAATAGTACTGACCCTGTATATAGCTTACAATAATAGTACTGACCCAGTATATAGCTTACAATGACAGTACTGACACTGTATATAGCTTACAATGACAGTACTGACACTGTATATAGCTTACAATGATAGTACTGACACTGTATATAGCTTACAATGACAGTACTGACACTGTATATAGCTTACAATGACAGTACTGACACTGTATATAGCTTACAATGATAGTACTGACACTGTATATAGCTTACAATGACAGTACTGACACTGTATATAGCTTACAATGATAGTACTGACACTGTATATAGCTTACAATGACAGTACTGACACTGTATGTAGCTTACAATGATAGTACTGACCCTGTATATAGCTTACAATAATGGTACTGACCCTATATATAGCTTACAATGATAGTACTGACACTGTATATAGCTTACAATGACAGTACTGACACTGTATATAGCTTACAATGATAGTACTGACACTGTATATAGCTTACAATGATAGTACTGACACTGTATATAGCTTACAATGACAGTACTGACACTGTATATAGCTTACAATGATAGTACTGACCCTATATATAGCTTACAATGATAGTACTGACACTGTATATAGCTTACAATGTATATAGCTTACTTACTGTATATAGCTTACAATGATAGTACTGACCCTGTATATAGCTTACAATAATAGTACTGACTGTATATAGCTTACAATGATAGTACTGACCCTGTATATAGATAGTACTGACCCTGTATATAGCTTACTTACAATGATAGTACACCCTGTATATAGCTTACAATGATAGTACTGACCCTATATAACAATAATAGTACTGACCCTGTATATATAGCTTACAATGATAGTACTGACCCTGTATATAGCTTACAATAGCTTACAATGACAGTACTGACACTGTATATAGCTTACAATGATAGTACTGACCCTATATATAGCTTACAATGATAGTACTGACCCTGTATATAGCTTACAATAATAGTACTGACCCTATATATAGCTTACAATGATAGTACTGACACTGTATATAGCTTACAATGATAGTACTGACCCTATATATAGCTTACAATGATAGTACTGACACTGTATATAGCTTACAATGATAGTACTGACCCAGTATGTAGCTTACAATGATAGTACTGACACTGTATGTAGCTTATATTCTCATGTTTTTTTCCTTCATACGTTTTTTCTCTTACCCTGATATTTAATACTGCATTGTGGGAAAGAGCTTGCAAGTAAGCATTTTACTGTACTGTTTTATAACCCACTGTATCTTGTGAACTTGACAAAAAAAACTTGAAACGTGTTATAAATACATTGATTCTGTATTATTCCAGGTTCCAGCTCCGGGTGGCACTCTACATCGCTGCTTCTCTGGGCCACCTGGACTGTATATAGCTTACAATAATGGTATGGCCGGCTGGCTGCTGGAGAGGGGGGTGCGTGTCATTGAGCCGGTGGGGGTTCACCCTTACCGTGAGTGGTGCCACCAGACGGCCCACCCCGACGTCGCCAAGTGTCCCGCTATCGCCTCCATCGAGCGAGGCCAACTCACCATCCTCAAACTCTTTATCGCCAGCAGCGTTCTGACCCTTGCCTGTCGGGATCCCCAGGGTCGTGACCCCCTGAGGATCGCCCTTCAGTACGGCCACAGGGAGTGTGTGAGTCACCTGGCCACCAAGCTGTGCTCTGTGGTGGTCCTCCCAGGTATGGCCCTGCCCATGCGGACATAACTCCAGATAAAAGGCTGGGTGAGGCTGGGGCAGAGGAGGGCAGCATCCAGGCACTGCATGGGCCTCAACAGGGCTCCGTTCAGGACCAGGGTGGGCGACACGGTCCTGGTGGACGGCTTCACCCTCCCCAAGATGTCCTCCAAGCCCAGGAGGAGTGAGGCCAAGGCGGGTATCAGGGTGATTTCCACAGCCTCTCGACGTTTGACCCCCATCAACTGCCCATCTCATGTATCCTGCCCGCTCCGCGCCCTGGCATCCCAGGATAAACCTCTTCAACTACCGAAGCTACACCCTGTGGCCACGAGGGATGAAAGAGAGAAGAAGAGGGGATGTGGAGAGAAGGGATGTGAGGAGGATGAGAGTGGGGATCAGAACAGCAACCAATGGAGGAGCAGAGACCCGCTCCCGCCCATTTCCAGAGACACCAATCTCAGACCTGTGTTTGACTCGCCAAACTCCGCCCAGATACTCACCACCTCACTGGAGGCCTTTTCTCTCCACTGCGACCGCACACCCAGAGAAAACGCCATATACTGTTTGGCCTTGGCCAGGTTAGTCCAAGTTTAAATGACAGCTACGGTGAATATGAATATTTCTCTGGAGGTTTCTTATGAAAGGTGTGAATACTGTCAGAAGAAGCCTCCTATAATCAGTGGTGGTGGGGGGGGAACACATGTAAAAGCTGTTTACACACTTTTTATTTTATTTTGTTCAAGCATTTACCCACCTTTTGTGGAAGATGCATTGAAAGTAGAGGGAGCGTTACTTCTTTAATCCTGAACGGCAATCAGCATTTACCAGTCAATGTTTTTACCACTACATCACTGCCTATGATATACCCTTATCCTCCCTGAATAGATTTCAGTACAAACAAATCATGAGCCAACCATCATGCTTAGAAGGTACATAGTCAAATCAAATCAACTCAAACTTTATTTGTCACATGCTCTGAATACAACAAGTGTAGATCTTTTCGTGAAATACTTTACTTACAAGCCCTTAACAAACCGTGCAGTTCAAGAAGAGTTAAGAGAATATTTACCTAATAAACTAAAGTAACAAATAATAAAACAGTTGAACTTGTCCAGTGGCCATTTGATTAATTGTTCAGCAGTCTTATGACTTGGGGTTAGAAGCTGTTATTGGTTTACCCTAACAAGTCCTGAAACAAATCATGAGCCAACTATCATGCTTAGAAGGTATATAGTGTCAGTCTTATTGGTTCACCCTAACAAGTTGTTTCAGTATGGGGAGAGGATAGGATGTAAGGGCGCTTCATTAATGTATTGAGGCCATTACATATACAGTATTTCACAATGCTAGGACACAGATTTGGTCTCCTAACCTTGTTCTGGTTGATTGACTCTCTAACAGTGCCTTCACACAGAGACCATGGTTGTAGCAGCTGAATGTAGCGCGGACTCTGTCCAGGAGGAGTGCTCAGCACATTGGGTAGACACCAGGATCCTGGTCATTAGGCAGATTAAACATACTGAAACAAGGAGGGACAACCTGGAATTGTCCAAAAAGGAACTCTTATTTAATTTTTTTTTTATTTTTTTACAGTGAACAAGATGAGACTTTGGAACGGATGATGCCTGAAACAATGCGGACGACTTAGAATTCCGTTCCTTTGGATGAGGCTTATAGATATAGTCAGTACTGTGTTTGATTTGTGTGCAGAAAGTTTACAACGGCAGGCAGTGGATTCTCAGTCATTCGTATTCTCAAGTAACAAAAAACGTATCATATTTCACTGGCTATTTGTAGTAGCCAAATGTGAATGGAATTATTATTATTCTAGAATCATTCAGTTGACTGAATGTGACTGTGGTTGTGCCTTATGTGTCTAATTGAGACTCCACCCCCCCACCCCCCCCACACTTAACACTAGTTTTTATCCATAGAAATCCTCACTTGCTGATGAAGACCTATAGTGGTTGAAATCAATGTAAAATACAGTATGAACACTGCTGCCTTAAAACTCTTTTATTAAGATGTGGATCATTATTGCTCATATGAGTCTGTGCAGGGTCAAAATAATACATACTGTATTCCACATAGAGTATTTGACAAACTCTTTATTTACGTTACAAAACTGACAACTACTGTGACAATGTGTTAGCACAGCATGTGTCATCATTCCCCTGCAGTGTGTGGATTTACACAGCAATATAGCAGACAGCTTAAATAGTTTATTTTTATTTAACCTTTATTTCACTAGACAAGTCAGTTAAGAACAAATTCTTATTTACAATGATGGCCAAACCCGGACGACGCTGGGCCAATTATGCGGCATCCTATGGGACTCCCAATCACTTGGGAGTGGGAAGGATACCAAATCCAATATCACACACTTCTTCCTTAGTATTCTGAGAACTGTCAGATAGCTATGAGTGGATCGTGGACCCATGCATAAATGATAACTTTGCTGTAACTCAGTGGGGCAAGTAGAACGTCCGGGTTAGTGTATGTGCATTATCTTGTCAGTTGATTGTCTTTGTCTCAAAGCCTTTCCATTTCTGGGGTATTGAAGAAGCTTCTGATCTCAACCTTCTTGACAGGTAAGAAACACTTGGTTAGTGTATGTGTCTTATCCAATGGGTTGTCAGGTGAACGTTGAAGATGCTTCTTGGAGGTGATCTAATGATGTCATTTGAATCGCTGTCATTGAGTTGCTCACTGGACAAGACAATTATTCACTGAAAATTAAATCTGTCTTTCATTTCACTTATGTTGATACTTGATTGGCTATTTGCTGTCTTTTGAAAATACAAAAATAAATATAACTGTTTTATGAAGCACTTGTAGACATTCATTGTTTTCAAAATCATATTTTCAGCAAAACAGATACATACGTTTACAATATGACATCAAATACAAATAAAATAAGTGATATGTAAATGATTGTCAAAAGGCTCCAACCACCCAAGTCATAGACTGTTCACTCTGCTACCACACGGCAAGCGATACGAGAGCACCAAGTCTGGGACAAAAGGCTCCTTAACAGCTTCTACCCCCAAGTCATTAGACTGCTGAACAGCTTCTACCCTCAAGCCATTAGACTGCTGAACAGCTTCTACCCCCAAGTCATAAGACTGCTGAACAGCTTCTACCCCCAAGTCATAAGACTGCTGAACAGCTTCTACCCCCAAGTCATTAGACTGCTGAACAGCTTCTACCCCCAAGTCATAAGACTGCTGAACAGCTTCTACCCCCAAGCCATAAGACTGATGAACGTTAATTAAATGGCCACCTGCACTATTTGCATTGACCCCCTTTGTTATTGATGTATTTTTCTAATTGTTTTCCACTGACTCTCTTGAATTGGCTCGATGCACACTCACTACACTACCCACACATTCACTGTGACACTGACCGACTTTCACACTAGCTGCTGCTACTGTGTTTATTATCTATCCTGATTGCCTAGTCACTTTTACCCTTACCTACATGTACATACTGTATTACCTCAACTACCTCGCACCCATGCACATTGACTCGGTACTGGTACTCCTTGTATATAGCCTTGTTATTGTTATTGTGTTACTATTTAGAAAATATTTTCTTACTTTTTAACTCTGCATTGTTGGGAATGGGCTCGTAATAAAGCCTCTCACAGTTGTTTTCGGCGTATGTGACCAATACGATTAGATTCTCATCTGAACAAATGAATGCTCTCGTTGTTATAATGAGGAATTTATTTAAATAATTTGGTTTTCCTTGAAGATTTGAATGGGCTGAGAAAGCCTTTCGTGATGGATCTAGACAATCTGGTGAAAAGGGAGGGCTTGCGACTCTTCTCTTCAAGTGGGAAGGACGATGCGATATCATAAATTCCCTCTGGAGAAAAGGAGCCATGAGATGTTGTCATCGTCTCTGCAACGAAAGACCATCCAGCATGCCATCAATTTACATTTTTACTCATTTATCAGACACTCTTATCCAGAGAGACTTACAAGGAGCAATTAGGATTAAGTGCCTTGCTCAAGAGTACATTGACAGATTTTGCCTCGTGAACTCAGGGATTCTGAACCAGCAACCTATCGGTTACTGGCCCAACCTCTTAACCCACTAGGCTACCACCCAGCCCACAGTACAGTATGTCATAGGTAACAACTCAGAGGAGTACAATGTCTTTCCAAATGAATTAGTGGAATGGTAAAGGGATAATGTCTCAGTCTTGACTGAGCAGCAGCCTAAACAGCAGCAGGGCTTACCTGTAAAGTACACAGTAGGGGAAATGTTCTGAGGCTGGTACTCCAGAGACTCTTGAGGACAGAGGTTCTTACTAACTTTCTTGGAACCCTGGTTGGTGGGAAAAGGCACATTAAAACAAACTGAAAAATGTTCGATATCTTAAAGTACAGCATATCAATTGCAAAGAAGCAGTGCAATGCCATGACACAAAGAATCATATATCTCATAAAAGGTCAACAGCAGTGTTATTCATGCAAGATGTATGTGTACTATACCTTTGTGTTAAAGGTGAGGACCTGCTCTCCAGTACTGCTGATGGTATCCCTTTCCAAATCAAACACGCCTTCTACAATGCCACTGGTGGCCACGCTGGTAGCAGACTCAAAATAACATTTAGCAGTGGCTTTGGTGATCATTTGAAGAATGACCATGCAAGTAGAAGTCTTTGGATCGTTCTGGACTGAAACATCAAAGTTTATGTTTTCATACTCATCTGACCACTGTCTCAGGAAGCACTTCACTGTCTCTTCAGCAAATATCTGGAGAAGCTGAGAGGAGAGCTCCTTGGATATGGCACATTGTTCCTTTCCCCATTTCAGCCTTGAAAGAATGGAGTCTGAAGCACTTTTGGCTGCTTCCAATGTTAAGACCTGTGGAGTGCTGTGGCTGTCCTGAAGGGCTATCACTTTATCCACCAATTCATGGCTGAAAATGTGGATGGTCCAAGTGGAAATGATTTTTCTCAATTTCCTAACAGCAGATCGGAGGTCGTCAAGATGAGAAGCACCCTGTCCATCTTCCTGTGTGTTCTCAACACTTTCCACCATAATGTCCACTACCACCCCAGCAGCTTGCCTGACTTTGTCCACAAAGGTTACAGGAAGTAAGTCCTCTGTGTGAAAGAAGTCCTCAATGATTGTGTTTCTAACAATGGGAAAGTCAATCTGAGCAGGAAACTCAGTGGGGATGGGAGTCCCGGGTAAGGCAAAGTGCCATTTCGACTGCCTTAATTTTGAAGTAGGTGTTAGAGAGATGGAGGAGCGTGAAGAAGAGGTATTTCTTGTATTTTGGCTGTCAGCACTCCTACAACGGATCGTGTCAATATCTTCCAGCATGGATCCTGAGAGCTCAGTGGTTTTAGGTAGTAATTTGTGCGGAATGTCCACACAGGCATCGTTTACACCAGGTGTAACACTGCTCTGGTTGACCTCAAGATGGCCGAGACTTGCTCTTTGTGATGCAGGACTGCTTTTATATGTAAAGTTTTGGATTGAACCAAGTGTTGTGTCTGATCTTTGAAGATCTTTTCTGAGAAACTCCGTAATCTTACTTTGCAGACTGTAGTAGATGTTACGAGCAACAGACCAGATTCTTTTCTCAGAAACCTGTCCAGTGGTGAGCAGGGAGGTTCCAGATACCATGTCAGATGATTGGGTGGTCTGGGTGAGCTCCTGCTGGTCTTTCACCATGGTTTGTATAATATCAGTAGATGTGGTGGATGTAGATACAGACTGGAGGTACTTATCTGTTGTGCCTTCCTCCACAATGTTAAATGATCTAGAGAGGACCTCACTCACTCCTTTCTCAGCTTTGGTTTGGAACTCATGACTAGAGAGTTTTTGGAGGCTCTTTGTTGAAAGACTGTGGGAAGATGCAATGCCTTTGGAGGCAGCCGTGCTGCAATCTAGACTTACTGGAGAGGTTCGCTCAGGAGAACCTTGGAGACGTTCAAACATGTCTTCACATGGTGTTGGGGACCTTGACAAGGAGATGTCCTTCAGCTGAGACAGAACACCACCTACCAACATGTTGACCTCAAGGGACATATCAGATATTTTCTTTCCTACTGTGGAGAAGCAAGGTGCATTTGATGTCTGATCCTCGCATGAGGTCAAGATTGTTGAAATGACCTCTTTGGTACTATTGGTCAGTAGAGCCTCGTCTGTTTCAGTCCAGAGAAGTTTTGAACTCTCGCTGACACCCCTGTGTAGAGCCACTTCAAGGTTCAAACTGTGCAAGTGAGGCACACTCTTACTAGCTTGCCTCAAGTCCTGGCTTGCCAAACCAAGGTACTCCTTAGTGCCAAGATGTCCAGAGTCCTCTGTGGGTATATGACTAGACATTCTGCTCAGCATGTCTGACCTCCGCTGGTGAATGATGAAGTCCTTTAATGTCTTCTTAATATTGTTATATAAACTAGTGGTAGCAGACCAGATCCTGCTCTGTAGCTTTTGTGCATTTTCCTGGAGGTCAGGTTCTCTCTCCTCTACTTCTGCAGGTTGCGCCAAGCTCTGCAGGTCTTCCACAAATGTTTCAATGATGCCAAAGGCAGCAGAATCCGCACAAATATCCTTTGACCATGTGTACTGGTTTTGAATGGAACAAGACCTGGATGCTACAGAATAAGCAGGCTGTGCACTAGTTAAGCTACTGGTGGACTTTTTAACTAGGAACTCACTCACTGCTTGAGTGGCATTTCTCTTAAATTCCTCACTTGAGAGTTTTCTAATACAATCTAACAGACTGGTCAAAGAAGCTGTGGCCTTACTTCTGCTGTCCTCAATTTGACAGGGGAACTCACATACTATTGGTGATGAGGCCCTGGAATGGGCAATATCCCCAAGCTGAGCCAGAACACCCTCTACAAATTTCTCTCTCTCAATAGAGAAGCCTGATCCTTTTTCTCCAACAGTGTACAGGGGGTCCTCCTTTGACATCTCAGTGTTGTACAAGACCAGAAGCTCTGAGATGACTTCTTTGGTGCAAGTTGTCAGAAGGAGCTTGCTTTCTTCTGACTCAGTTTTTGCCCAAAGAAGTTTTGAGCTCTCACTTAGGCCTTTTTGTAAAGTAACTTCACCAGTGGACTCTGGCAACTGAGGCTCACTCTTACTGGGCCTATATTTCATGTCTAAGCAAGGAAGTGGAACTGTCTCCTTAAACTCAGCATTTGTGATGTTGTCATCAGATGTGACGATGCTCTTTAGGGAAAATCTCTGAAGCTTGTTGAAATAATCTTTCAAGTTGTTTTGGATGCTGTGGTAAATGTGAACAGCAGCAGACCAGGCACTCTTCTGTTGGGGACTCTCTTCAGATTCAGCCAAGGACTTCATATCTGACACGAAAGTCTTAACAACTACTGACGCTGCTGAGCCCACTGGGTGAATTGACTCTGTCTTTACAATGCCAGACAATGTTTGACCTGATTCAGCACCTGTTAACTCAGACTGAATGACTGAACTAGGAAAGCTCAAACTACTGACTTTTTTGTCAAGAACTCCACTCACTGCTTGTATTGCTGATGTTTGAAACTCCCGGCTAGATAGTTTTTGGATGCTCTTAGATGTGAGCGTGCAGGAGGAACCAGATTCACTAATATTGTAGCTGCTCTCGTATTTCCTTATCAGGGCATCAAGATCCTCAATGAAGCCAACATGCGATGCTAAAAACGTGATCTTGTCCTTCAGATCTTCCAGCAAATTCTGTTTGTTCTCGTCAACAAAAGCCACCATTGTGTCAGAGATGGTGGTCATGACTTGCCCTGTTAGACTCTTGCTCTCTTGGTCAACTTTTTCAAGTTTAACAGCCAGCTCTCTCACCATGCTCTCAGTCACCTTGGTCTGTGAGTCTCCCCTTACCGGTGTCACTAGAGAGGTTTGACTTGCGGAGGCACTCTTAACGACCACTGATAAGGCCGACTTGACATCTTTAGCCAACTCTGCCATTACAGCAGGGGTTAGCATCATAGAGCCTGCACTTCCAGATGGAGAATTGGACATGCATGCAAGTTTGGAGAGAGAACCTTGCAGGCTGTCCTGCACACAGGTGACAAGGGTGTCCTCTGAGACACCTAAGAGGACTTGTAGCGTCTCAGAGTTGGTTGTTTTCTTCTGCACATCAGACAGAGAGGTTAGAGTCCTTGGGGAAAAAAAACGCAGAAATCATCAAAGTCAAACAAATAATATGTAAGGCTGTGATGCACATTCAGTGTGTCAAATACATCTGCACCATTGAAAACAATGAGGAAAACGCTGCTGTTTCTCTGAGAAAAAACCTTAGTGTGATGTCAGCCTAACTGCTTAATTTCTAAAGCCCAATAAAATGTATTTTGTATAAGTCATTTGTATTGAAACTGGCCTGTAGATATCTATCTATCCTGGCAATATCTATCCTCTACAAAAATCCAAATTGCTATAAACTTCAAATACTGTAACTTCTAATAACTTCAAGGACAATCATAAATACAAGGCAGTTTGAAGAAATGTTAAAGGGAAATTTCTAAATGTTTCAACTTCATATTCATCAACTCCAGCACCACCCCAACATCAGCATATGTGAAAAACGGGCATTTCTATGTTTTGTAGTAAAAAAAGAAAGAGGAAGATAAGTGTTTTCTATGACATCATCAACCAATTAGTAGGCAATGCCTACTCATAATTGGTTAAAATCACACGATGCACACTGATGATGTCATTAGAATCTAGAGCTGAGCATTTAACCAACATTTTTGTTATTTTTCGGTTTTTAAACAATTAATTGACCGACGTCGGCTCAATTATTTGAATTCCATATAGTTCATTTTTTTCTTCTTCTGTGAGCTCGATGCTCAGTTTCTGTAGAGATAAATCAGATCAAGCACGAACTATGCAATGTAGTAGGGAGTTGTAGTTTCCAACAGGCCAATATTCTACATAGTTTAGCACAGAAAATACGGCAATTAATTCCCATAATCCATTGCACGCCCACTTGCTTGTCCACTCTGTGTGGAGCAGATACGGAAAACTCATTGACTGAGACGGAGAGACGAGAGAATGCATGAGAGAGATAAAAAGCAGTTGCGTTGCGAGGATTCTCTACCTGGAAATACATGATCTAAGTGATTGACAGTTGGTGTTCAGCGGTCATAAAAGTAGGTCTTATTTACTTAGAAGAACTACTAAAATAGTGATTTTGTCAGACAGAATAAGCAGCAGCTCTATAGAGATGAGTTGATGACTTGGAATGAAATAATAAAGTCATCAAATAAATATTTTATATGAGAAAGTAAATGATGGTTGATAAGTCATAAACAGTAATGGACAGTCACTACCATCATGGGACTTTTATTCATTGTTTTATTATGTGTTGTTACAGCATTCAACACACATAATCCATAGTGCATTCAATGTCTAAAAAAAGTATTGAAATCCAAAACCGTGATTATTTTTTAAATATTTGAATGGAAACCAAACCAACCTCAAAAAGCACTAATTTCTCAGCACTATTGGAAACAGTTACGTCCCTCTATATTTTTTTTACTACAAAGCATGGAAATGTGTAATTTTCACATATGGTGATGCTGGAGATGAATATGAAGTTGTTAAATTTCCCTTTAAGAACATACCTCATGGCCCCCTTGGGCAGGTAGCTTCCACTGCCCAGACTGCCCTTAGTCAGGTAAATCTCCTTGAACTTAAGTTGTGATTCCTGTTCTTCTTCCTCTTCCTGCTCCATACAGTTGGAGGAAGGGTAGGGAGTCGGGATGCGAAAGCTATTGAAAGACTTTCGACTGCCTGGCCTCTTAGGTACACCAGCCTCAGTAAATCTCACGCGGGACTTGGTGTTAGTCTTATCGTCTAACAGACTGGTGAGTGACGCTGTGAGAGATCTCTGTGACAATGGAGAGGAGGCAGCATCTTGGATGCCCAGTAGTTCGTAAAGACCTGGGATGATGATCTGCATCAGCTTGTCCGATAAAAACTGGACAATCCTCAGACACAAGCCGGCAAGCTGTTGTTTTGTCAGCTGTATTCCAGAAACAGAAGAAGTGTTTTAAAATGTTGCATAGTGCGTCTTTCAAAAGCTTATGAACAAGGTTAAACATTATGCAGAGTTTTCATGGTAATCTGATTAAATTGTCAGTAACATGATCTTACCGGGTCAAACATGCCCTCACGAATCCCCCTCCATTGCCTGAAAACAATATTGTTATAAATGTTGTCATATCAGGATGCGTGGCAGAATAGTTTTTATTTAATTATTTGCCTGATCGTGAAGTTATACTTGCTTTGTGTCAGTTGTTTTGGCAAAATTGCAATGTGACAACTTTTCTAGCACTGAATTTTTTTTCCGATTGATCAGTCTCTAATTTGATCCTATTTCCTTGAAGGTGTGATAGTACCAAAGAAAACAGAACATACTTCTCAGTTAGGTTTTGAAGGAAGTCCATAAGTGTCAGATGTTCCACAATGTTGAGCTTCCCCTCTTCTGTGGTTTCCATCACTGAGGTTGCTCTGCTCCTGGTACAATTGCTCTGCTCCTGGTAGAAATGTAATTATATTGCAAATAATCAAACTTAATATACAACAAATATCATACTGAAATAATTATTAACTGTTAAAGAGTGGAGGAGCATTGGCAACGTTGGGCCAATTAAACAACTGCAACACAACAGAGATGGTTGTGGTACGTCAACATTGCCAATGATAGCATCACTATAACATTTTATTGGATTAATGTTGTAATATGAAATGACAAGGTCAACTTACCATCTCATTGACAGCTTCAGAGGTCAGGTGGTCATCCATCACACAGACAGGCAGGTCTAGAGACTGGGACAAGGCTCTATGGTCATAACCAGGAGAGAATGGAAACATCAGAGCAGTCCCAATGGCAGAATCTAACCACTGTCTTCATGTCAAAGACTCACTCACTCATTTGCTTTGTCAAACCTACCCCTTAGAATGACTTCGATATTAACACTGAATATATTTTGTTATTAAGAGATCTCTCAATAATAATTCTCACAATAGCATATTGGTAGTAGTCAGTGACATATTAAAGCTAAGCAGGGCTGGGTGTAATTAAAACCCTGGATGGGGTTCGATCCCGGGCTGAGGTGCTGCCTATTGTTTTTTTCTGAAAGTGTATATAAATGTTGAAAATCTGACATGGTTTCAAAGGTACAAATTCAACCTATTTTATACAAGGTTTGGCTGTGCTGAATTTAGTTTACAATGATGACATCATACTGTGGTTGAAATTTCACCCTCAAAACAACAGTTAGGCCTATACCCCATTATATCCACTACGCCCCTCCCCTCCCCCCCACACACACACACTTTATATTTTACCAATATATATGCAGCCCACCAGCCCTAAAGCATGAACATGTTTTTTTGCTAGAAAATGTGGATTAAGAGAAGCAAAATGATCCTTTTCGCTAGTTTCATCTAAATAGAAGGGCAACATGACATTGACAAACCTTGTCATATCCGCTCTCACCGGGATTTAAAAACCCAGGCTTTCCTAAAATGTTTACCTCAGCCAGTTTAGAACCCAGGTGTGTCTACAAAACACATGTACTCCTCCATAAGGTTCATGGGTTCCCTATTGTTTTATCCCAGTACAAGAGGGGCAACTGGATTCAGGATTAAACACAAGCAGTCTTTAAGGTATATCTTATTACAGTTTAGGCCTACCTTATTATTTTCTTCCATCTGGCAAAATCATTTTAAGGAATGAAATCTGTTTTGTTGCTAGTATTATTAGTAACTGTAGGAAAATACAGCTGTAAAGTACAAGAATCGGCTACTTTCTGAAGGGCAGCCAAGCTCATAAGCAATTTAGAACCTACAGACAATTATGACAAAGTTGGAACGCATGATTGCGTCACAAACGCCTTGTGGTCACATGTTATTTTAGGGCGTGGCTCCGCATTCGTGACCGGTTCTCTTATTTCTATTTCCCGGTATCCGTTAGTGCTGGAATTTGAGATTAATACTTTTCTCATGCCGAAACCGGATTAAATAAATACCGGTAGTTAAATGACAAAAAATATGATATTCGCAATGTCATTAAACAACAACAACAAAAACTACAATTTCGAAACATGATTTTGTCATCAGTTCAGTACCATTTGTTTGATTTTGTGGACCCACGACTAGACTTTATCCATGTTAGCTAGTTGCTAGCGATGCTAGTCAGATTAGGCTGCTACGTGATAAACAGTTCGCGTTAGCGAATTAGCTACCTAGCTAGCCAGACTAACAAACTGTCAAATCCAATGGAAACCGATGCAACCCTGCTGCCAAATAAGGGCTAGCTCGATGACCCGTGGTAACAGTGAGGTCCCCATGAGTTTCAAGGCTTTAATAAGTGCTATCGTGCAGAAAGAGAATAAAATACTGGTTGATGAGCTAGCTAAATTAGCTAGCAAGACGGATATGACCGTTAACAGCGTGCATGCACAAATGCATGACGACACCTTGTATCTCAGTGAAGCAGGCATGCAGAACGAGATCGCCCCACCAAGCCAGATAGTAGAGGGGTACAACAACGCCGGGACACAGAGGCATAGCTCATACAATTATATTTTTAGTTCCAGTCAATGACAATACATGTTGAATAATAAATACCTGCGTCAAATATATGGCATCGCATGCTAGTGCAAAGATAGCTTGCATGAATTTTTTTTTTAAATCCGGTGACCACTAGATGTCCTCGTATATCCACATTTAGATCAAATATACTTGATTTTTCATCAGTACTGTGAATGACAAGCCCACTGAATCTAGTTTAATAATCTTTATACTCAGCAGGTAGAGAGACCTAGGTACTTCAAACCAGTGCTTAATTTGAGCAGGATCATGTCAGAACAGGATCCGGCACCTTTCCGTTCTGGACTGTTTTGTTCCGGAACCTATTTTACCGAATCCGGTACCTCTCGTGCCATGAAAAATCATTTTCACTTTTTTCTATGTAACAATTATAATAAAAGCGATCAAAGTTCATTCGAGTTGCCTCTTCGTCAATTATCCTGCCCCCTCATCTCTCCAGAGTTGCACTTCATCATTTGTTTCCTTATAGAATCATAGCTGCATGAAGGGTTCTGGAGGAATTTTCTAAAGTTACGGAATTACTGCTGTCTGTTCAGAAATAAATCAAATCATTCAGAATAGCCTAATACGTCATGAGAAGCCCAATAGTTTAGCTAGAGGACCAATAGCTTCTTATTTTTTTAAATAGCCTAGCTGCGGATTGTAGCCCAACAACAAAGAATAGCCTACAGTCGGGAACGCGAGGCAAATCTGTCAGTGAAAAAACAGCAGGCAGACAAAACAGGCCTTTTGCAATATTTCAAATACAATCGAGAGAAAACACAGGTTGAAAAGCAATGACTCTTGCTGAAAAGATAAGACTATGCTGTAGACTACCAAAATATTTGATCAACTCCCAAACATTGTTTTACAAAACAGAGAGAGAGAGAGAGAGGCTTTTGACACGAGCGCATCGACAATCTCCAGCGAGTGAGCTGCGCATCATTGGGTGAGTCAGTGAAACTGGAAAGCATTTTTAGGACTAATTTCCTCCTCATATTGTAGCCTACTATATGTTTCTCCACAAACCTAGGCCTATAGGCTATTGATGGATTCAAGACAAGGTCGTTTTTATTGATCTCAGATACTAAGTTTGTCAGTGTCAAAGTAGCCTGCCATTTCGATCATTTGTGCGGATTAAAAAAAAGATAATGCCAAAGTCTCCAGTCATGTAAAATTATGTAGAATTGCACGAAATGCGGTTTTAAAAAGGCCAACACTTTCCCGGACCCTAGGCTACTAAAAATGTTCCCCATGTGTGCACCTTCTATATGTGTGCACCCAAGTCCAAATGGGATTTGTAGCAATGGGACAAGACTGTAACTACCAATTGGATACCACTAAATTGAAAAAAAAAAAAAAGAAGTCACCTTGGGGGTTTGTGGTATATGGCCAATATACCTCCGCATTGCGTTGTGCCTAAGAACAGCCCTTGGCCGTGGTATATTGGCCATATACCACACCTCCTTGGGCCTATTTTCTTAATTGTACACAATTGGACACTTTTACAATTATTGTATGGTAAACATTGACATCTGTCTGGGTGGAACACCCTCCATAATGGGTGTCTGTGTGGGACACCCTCCATTACGGCTCCATCAGTGTTGAGCCCTCTCATTCTGATTGTATGGGACACTCAATTACGGCTCCTTGTGTTTCCAATCTTCTTCCTCTGGCAGGATTACTTCCACGTGCAACTGTCAGACGACAAGCAGGTGAGGCACTTCCTGGAGCTGAGCTATGCTGGTGCCATCCTTCGGGACAGCTGGGTCCTGACAGACGTTGGCATCACCCCTAGCAGTGCCATCTGCTGCCTGCTGAAGGTACCAGCCGAACACCTAGCTGTTTCTACCCGTGCTTGAAAATGCATATCAAAGTGAGCTGGCTATTGCTTGAAACAGCTTCATACTATCATTAACATAAAGTGTTTCAGATATAGTGTGGTGATATATAGTATGGTGATATAGTGTGGTAATATATAGTATGGTGATATATATAGTGTGGTGATATGGTTAAATAGTATGGTTATATAGTATGGTTATATGGTTATATAGTATCATTATATATATTATGGTGATATAGAGTGTGGTAATATATAGTATGGTGATATAGTATGGTTATATAGTATGATTATATAGTATGTTTATATGGGGCGGCAGGGTAGCGGTGGACTAGTAACCGGAAGGTTGCAAGTTCAAACCCCCGAGCTGACACAGTACAAATCTGTCGTTCTACCCCTGAACAGGCAGGGGTCCCATCATCAACTGTTCCTAGGCCGTCATTGAAAATAAGAATTTGTTCTTAACTGACTTGCCTAAAGGTAAAATAAAATAGTTGTACCAAATACTTATTTTCCACCATAATTTGCAAATAAATTCATTAAAAATCTAAAAATGTGATTTTTCTGGAATTTTTTTTCTCATTTTGTCTGTCATAGTTGAAGTGTACCTATGATGAAAATTACAGGCCTCTCTCATCTTTTTACGTGGGAGAACTTGCACAATTGGTGTCTGACTAAATACTTTTTTGCCCCACTGTATAGTGTGGTGGTATATAGTATGGTGATATATAGTATGTTGAGGTCACCCTGCTTGAGACTTAAAGTAATGTTGCCCTTGCTCAACCAAGACCATGGTTATGGTAGAGTGATTGGTTAGTAAGGACACTGCTTTATACCGAGACCATGGTTATGGTAGAGTGATTGGTTAGTAAGAACACTGCTTCGTGAGTGTGAAGTGTTGTTGTACAGAGGTCCCTGGGTACATGTCCAGAGCCGGACAGGGACAGAACTCACTCTGTTCCACAAAGTTCTGTGGAAGATTTGCTAACAGAGGAGAGTGGTTATGTATCTAAGTACAAATTTAACCATCAGAATAATGTTTATTTGTGTTCCTTACTCCTTACTTACACATCCCATCATTGACATAGTCAAAGCCAGACATTCTGTCTGTCTCTCCTTCTTGCTGGTTGACTAGAGTGGAAATCTATAGTATTGTATGGTTGACCTGGGATAGAGCTGAAATGTGGCCCGATGTAGTGTTGCCTTTGTACCAAACACCCTTACAGTCATAAACCTTTTCCCCATGTAATCGCCTCGACCTCAGTCTGGTGTTCGCTAACAGTATCTGAAGAGTCTGTATACCCAGTGGTGTATAGTACAGTAGAGCACAGCAGACAGAGTACAGCAGACTACAGTAGAGCACAGCAGAGTACAGCAGACAGAGTACAGCAGAGTACAGTAGAGTACAGTAGAGCACAGCAGGCCAGAGTACAGTAGAGTACAGAGAGAAGAGGCCCTTAGGGTACATAGAGTACATACATATTCATAATATTTCTGTTAACAATTTAATACTGCACCCATATTAGTCTGTTCAATTTAATTTTCACCCAGATTAGTGTTCAATTTAATTTTCACCCAGATTAGTGTTCAATTTAATCTGCACCCAGATTAGTGTTCAATGTGATAGAACAAAACTCAGTACAGCACATGAATTAGAAAATGTTGTTACAAGTTTGAGCCACGAGATGGTGGTAGATTATAAGTTTAAATAGCATGGACCTTTGATTTGTCTCTGGATAGAAATTGCCCTTGGGCACAGATCAGTTTACTCTCACCAAATCCTAACCTTTACCATTAGCAGTAAAAACACAAACCAGACCTAAGATCAGTGCAAAGGAGCCACTTCATCTTACCCCTGTAATTATATGACTCCTAACTTATATATACTGAGTGTACCAAACATTAGTAACACCTTCCTAATATTGAGTTGCACCCCGCCTTCTGCCATCAGAACAGCCTCAATTCGTTGGGGCATGGACTCTACAAGGTGTTTGAAAGCGTTCCCCAGGGATGCTGGCCCATGTTGACTCCAATGCTTCCAACAGTTGTGCCAAGTTGGCTGGATGTTCTTTGGGTGGTGGACCATTCATGATACACACAGGAAACTGTTGAGTGTGAAAAACCCCAGCAGCATTGCAGTTCTTGACACAAACCGGTGCACCTGGCACCTACTACCCCGTTCAAAGGCACTTAAATATTTTGTCTTGCCCATTCACCCTCTGAATGGCACACATACACAATCTATGCCTCAATTGTCTCAAGGCTTAAAAATCCTTCTTTAACCTGTCCGCTCCCCTTCATCTACACTGAAGTGGATTTAACAAGTGACATCATTAAGGGATCATAGCTTTCACCTGGATTCACCTGGTCAGTCTTTGTCATGGAAAGAACAGGTGTTCATAATGTTTTGTTTACTCGGTGTATAAACACAACATAGGTATTTATGTAAAACAAGTGAATTTACTGTATGTCCATGGTCTTATACTTCAGCGGGAGCCGGTGGTGCGTGTGTTCAGTGCCGTGACGGGGGAGACCCTCTCTCTTGGGCACTGTATTTCTCCTGAGTACGTCTGTGGCCAGGCTAATGACCCTGGTGTCCCAGCAGTGTGGGCTTCCCGTCAGCTCCTTCAGACTGAGCTCTCCCACCGGCCTGCAACTCTACGACTGCAACCGGCTGCACGACTACGCCATTGACCTGGGTATGGCCTTCCTTGTGCAGTAGATCAATGGTCCTCTGGCTCAACACCTTATGGATGTAACACAGAGACAAATGGACTGTATGGAACACATTCTTGGTTCATGGAAACCAGGAGGACAACCTGCATGTGTCTCTGTCTCTCAGGGGCTACTCTACGGTTAGACACCTGGGATGGGTGGGCGGAGTTCCTCAGAGGCTGCTTTCTGGGACACAGACTGACCGTCCAACGACACCTGTCTAGGGAGAGACCTGTGATGTCAGAATACACATCTACACACTGAACTGTATGATAGACTTACTATCAACAGTGATGGTACTGAACCTTTATATAGCTTACAATGATGGTACTGACCCTGTATATAGCTTACAATGATGGTACTGACCCTGTATATAGCTTACAATGATGGTACTGACCCTGTATATAGCTTACAATGATAGTACTGACCCTGTATATAGCTTACAATAATGGTACTGACCCTGTATGTAGCTTACAATAATGGTACTGACCCTGTATATAGCTTACAATGATAGTACTGACCCTGTATATAGCTTACAATGATAGTACTGACCCTGTATCTAGCTTACAATAATGGTACTGACCCTGTATGTAGCTTACAATAATGGTACTGACCCTGTATGTAGCTTACAATGACAGTACTGACACTGTATATAGCTTACAATGATGGTACTGACCCTGTATATAGCTTACAATGATAGTACTGACCCTGTATACTGACCCTGTATATAGCTTACAATAATGCTTACAATAATAGTACTGACCCAATGATAGTATGTAGCTTACTGTATATATGACCCTGTATAATGATAGTACTGACCCAATAATGTACTGACCCTGTATGTAGCTTACTGACCCTGTATATAGCTTACAATGATAGTACTGACCCTGTATATAGCTTACAATGATAGTACTGACCCTGTATATAGCTTACAATAATAGTACTGACCCTGTATCTAGCTTACAATGATAGTACTGACCCTGTATCTAGCTTACAATAATAGTACTGACCCTGTATATAGCTTACAATGATAGTACTGACCCTGTATATAGCTTACAATAATAGTACTGACCCTGTATCTAGCTTACAATGATAGTACTGACTGTATCTAGCTTACAATGATAGTACTGACCCTGTATATAGCTTACAATGATAGTACTGACCCTGTATATAGCTTACAATGATAGTACTGACCCTGTATATAGCTTACAATGATAGTACTGACCCTGTATATAGCTTACAATGATAGTACTGACCCTGTATATAGCTTACAATGATAGTACTACCCTGTATATAGCTTACAATGCTTACAATAATAGTACTGACCCTGTATATAGCTTACAATGATAGTACTGACCCTGTATATAGCTTACAATGATAGTACTGACCCTGTATATAGCTTACAATAATAGTACTGACCCTGTATATAGCTTATATTCTCGTGTTTTTTTCCTTCATACGTTTTTTCTCTTACCCTGATATTTAATACTGCATTGTGGGAAAGAGCTTGCAAGTAAGCATTTTACTGTACTGTTTTATAACCCACTGTATCTTGTGAACTTGACAAAAAAAACTTGAAACGTGTTATAAATACATTGATTCTGTATTATTCCAGGTTCCAGCTCCGGGTGGCACTCTACATCGCTGCTTCTCTGGGCCACCTGGACCTGGCCGGCTGGCTGCTGGAGAGGGGGGTGCGTGTCATTGAGCCGATGGGGGTTCACCCTTACCGTAAGTGGTGCCACCAGACGGCCCACCCCGACGTCGCCAAGTGTCCCGCTGTCGCCTACATCGAGCGCGGCCAGCTCACCATCCTCAAACTCTTTATTGCCAGCAGCGTTCTGACCCTTGCCTGTCGGGATCCCCAGGGTCGCGACCCCCTGAGGATCGCCCTTCAATACGGCCACAGGGAGTGTGTGAGACCTGGCCACCAGGCTGTGCTCTGTGGTGGTCCTCCCAGGTATGGCCCTGCCCATGCGGACATACCTCCAGATAAAGGGCTGGGTGAGGCTGGGGCAGAGGAGGGCAGCATCCAGGCACTGCATGGGCCTCAACAGGGCTCCGTTCAGGACCAGGGTGGGCGACACGGTCCTGGTGGACGGCTTCACCCTCCCCAAGATGTCCTCCAAGCCCAGGAGGAGTGAGGCCAAGGCGGGTATCAGGGTGATGTCCACAGCCTCTCGACGTTTGACCCCCATCAACTGCCCATCTCATGTATCGTGCCCGCTCCGCGCCCTGGCATCCCAGGATAAACCTCTTCAACTACCGAAGCTACACCCTGTGGCCACGAGGGATGAAAGAGAGAAGAAGAGGGGATGGGAAGGGATGTGAGGAGGATGAGAGTGGGGATCAGAACAGCAACCAATGGAGGAGCAGAGACCCGCTCCCGCCCATTTCCAGAGACACCAATCTCAGACCTGTGTTTGACTCGCCAAACTCCGCCCAGATACTCACCACCTCACTGGAGGCCTTTTCTCTCCACTGCGACCGCACACCCAGAGAAAACGCCATATACTGTTTGGCCTTGGCCAGGTTAGTCCAAGTTTAAATGACAGCTACGGTGAATATGAATATTTCTCTGGAGGTTTCTTATGAAAGGTGTGAATACTGTCAAAAGAAGCCTCCTATAATCAGTGGTGGTGGGGGGGGGGAACACATGTAAAAGCTGTTTACACACTTTTTATTTTATTTTGTTCAAGCATTTACCCACCTTTTGTGGAAGATGCATTGAAAGTAGAGGGAGCGTTACTTCTTTAATCCTGAACGGCAATCAGCATTTACCAGTCAATGTTTTTACCACTTCATCACTGCCTATGATATACCCTTATCCTCCCTGAATAGATTTCAGTACAAACAAATCATGAGCCAACCATCATGCTTAGAAGGTACATAGTCAAATCAAATCAACTCAAACTTTATTTGTCACATGCGCTGAATACAACAAGTGTAGATCTTTCCGTGAAATACTTTACTTACAAGCCCTTAACAAACCGTGCAGTTCAAGAAGAGTTAAGAGAATATTTACCTAATAAACTAAAGTAACAAATAATAAAACAGTTGAACTTGTCCAGTGGCCATTTGATTAATTGTTCAGCAGTCTTATGACTTGGGGTTAGAAGCTGTTATTGGTTTACCCTAACAAGTCCTGAAACAAATCATGAGCCAACTATCATGCTTAGAAGGTATATAGTGTCAGTCTTATTAGTTCACCCTAACAAGTTGTTTCAGTATGGGGAGAGGATAGGATGTAAGGGCGCTTCATTAATGTATTGAGGCCATTACATATACAGTATTTCACAATGCTAGGACACAGATTTGGTCTCCTAACCTTGTTCTGGTTGATTGACTCTCTAACAGTGCCTTCACACAGAGACCATGGTTGTAGCAGCTGAATGTAGCGCGGACTCTGGCCAGGAGGAGTGCTCAGCACATTGGGTAGACACCAGGATCCTGGTCATTAGGCAGATTAAACATACTGAAACAAGGAGGGACAACCTGGAATTGTCCAAAAAGGAACTCTTATTTAATTTTTTAAATATTTTTTTACAGTGAACAAGATGAGACTTTGGAACGGATGATGCCTGAAACAATGCGGACGACTTAGAATTCCGTTCCTTTGGATGAGGCTTATAGATATAGTCAGTACTGTGTTTGATTTGTGTGCAGAAAGTTTACAACGACAGGCAGTGGATTCTCAGTCATTCGTATTCTCAAGTAACAAAAAACGTATCATATTTCACTGGCTATTTGTAGTAGCCAAATGTGAATGGAATTATTATTATTCTAGAATCATTCAGTTGACTGAATGTGACTGTGGTTGTGCCTTATGTGATTGTAAGTGTTTGACATGGGTCTAATTGAGACTCCACCCCCACCCCCCCCCACACTTAACACTAGTTTTTATCCATAGAAATCCTCACTTGCTGATGAAGACCTATAGTGGTTGAAATCAATGTAAAATACAGTATGAACACTGCTGCCTTAAAACTATTTTATTAAGATGTGGATCATTATTGCTCATATGAGTCTGTGCAGGGTCAAAATAATACATACTGTATTCCACATAGAGTATTTGACAAACTCTTTATTTACGTTACAAAACTGACAACTACTGTAACGATGTGTTTGCACAGCATGTGTCATCATTCCCCTGCAGTGTGTGGATTTACACAGCAATATAGCAGACAGCTTAAATAGTTTATTTTTATTTAACCTTTATTTCACTAGACAAGTCAGTTAAGAACAAATTCTTATTTACAATGATGGCCAAACCCGGACGACGCTGGGCCAATTATGCGGCATCCTATGGGACTCCCAATCACTTGGGAGTGGGAAGGATACCAAATCCAATATCACACACTTCTTCCTTAGTATTCTGAGAACTGTCAGATAGCTGTGAGAGCTATGAGTGGATCGTGGACCCATGCATAAATGATAACTTTGCTGTAACTCAGTGGGGCAAGTAGAACGTCCGGGTTAGTGTATGTGCATTATCTTGTCAGTTGATTGTCTTTGTCTCAAAGCCTTTCCATTTCTGGGGTATTGAAGAAGCTTCTGATCTCAACCTTCTTGACAGGTAAGAAACACTTGGTTAGTGTATGTGTCTTATCCAATGGGTTGTCAGGTGAACGTTGAAGATGCTTCTTGGAGGTGATCTAATGATGTCATTTGAATCGCTGTCATTGAGTTGCTCACTGGACAAGACAATTATTCACTGAAAATTAAATCTGTCTTTCATTTCACTTATGTTGATACTTGATTGGCTATTTGCTGTCTTTTGAAAATACAAAAATAAATATAACTGTTTTATGAAGCACTTGTAGACATTCATTGTTTTCAAAATCATATTTTCAGCAAAACAGATACATACGTTTACAATATGACATCAAATACAAATAAAATAAGTGATATGTAAATGATTGGCAAAAGGCTCCAACCACCCAAGTCATAGACTGTTCACTCTGCTACCACACGGCAAGCGATACGAGAGCACCAAGTCTGGGACAAAAGGCTCCTTAACAGCTTCTACCCCCAAGTCATTAGACTGCTGAACAGCTTCTACCCTCAAGCCATTAGACTGCTGAACAGCTTCTACCCCCAAGTCATAAGACTGCTGAACAGCTTCTACCCCCAAGTCATAAGACTGCTGAACAGCTCCTACCCCCAAGTCATTAGACTGCTGAACAGCATAAGACTGCTGAACAGCTTCTACCCCCAAGTCATAAGACTGCTGAACAGCTCCTACCCCCAAGTCATTAGACTGCTGAACAGCTTCAACCCCAAGCCATAAGACTGATGAACGTTAATTAAATGGCCACCTGCACTATTTGCATTGACCCCCTTTGTTATTGATGTATTTTTCTAATTGTTTTCCACTGACTCTCTTGAATTGGCTCGATGCACACTCACTACACTCTACCCACACATTCACTGTGACACTGACCGACTTTCACACTAGCTGCTGCTACTGTGTTTATTATCTATCCTGATTGCCTAGTCACTTTTACCCTTACCTACATGTACATACTGTATTACCTCAACTACCTCGCACCCATGCACATTGACTCGGTACTGGTACTCCTTGTATATAGCCTTGTTATTGTTATTGTGTTACTATTTAGAAAATATTTTCTTACTTTTTAACTCTGCATTGTTGGGAATGGGCTCGTAATAAAGCATCTCACAGTTGTTTTCGGCGTATGTGACCAATACGATTAGATTCTCATCTGAACAAATGAATGCTCTCGTTGTTTATAATGAGGAATTTAATTAAATAATTTGGTTTTCCTTGAAGATTTGAATGTGCTGAGAAAGCCTTTCGTGATGGATCTAGACAATCTGGTGAAAAGGGAGGGTTTGCGACTCTTCTCTTCAAGTGGGAAGGACGATGCGATATCATAAATTCCCTCTGGAGAAAAGGAGCCATGAGATGTTGTCATCGTCTCTGCAACGAAAGACCATCCAGCATGCCATCAATTTACATTTTTACTCATTTATCAGACACTCTTATCCAGAGAGACTTACAAGGAGCAATTAGGATTAAGTGCCTTGCTCAAGAGTACATTGACAGATTTTGACTCGTGAACTCAGGGATTCTGAACCAGCAACCTATCGGTTACTGGCCCAACCTCTTAACCCACTAGGCTACCACCCAGCCCACAGTACAGTATGTCATAGGTAACAACTCAGAGGAGTACAATGTCTTTCCAAATGAATTAGTGGAATGGTAAAGGGATAATGTCTCAGTCTTGACTGAGCAGCAGCCTAAACAGCAGCAGGGCTTACCTGTAAAGTACACAGTAGGGGAAATGTTCTGAGGCTGGTACTCCAGAGACTCTTGAGGACAGAGGTTCTTACTAACTTTCTTGGAACCCTGGTTGGTGGGAAAAGGCACATTAAAACAAACTGAAAAATGTTCGATATCTTAAAGTACAGCATATCAATTGCAAAGAAGCAGTGCAATGCCATGACACAAAGAATCATATATCTCATAAAAGGTCAACAGCAGTGTTATTCATGAAAGATGTATGTGTACTATACCTTTGTATTGAAGGTGAGGACCTGCTCTCCAGTACTGCTGATGGTATCCCTTTCCAAATCAAACACGCCTTCTACAATGTCACTGGTGGCCACGCTGGTAGCGGAC
Organism: Oncorhynchus clarkii lewisi; assembly: GCF_045791955.1. Lineage (NCBI taxonomy): Eukaryota > Metazoa > Chordata > Actinopteri > Salmoniformes > Salmonidae > Oncorhynchus > Oncorhynchus clarkii. Next base: position 71,253 of record NW_027260821.1, read on the forward strand.
TCAAAATAACATTTAGCAGTGGCTTTGGTGATCATTTGAAGAATGACCATGCAAGTAGAAGTCTTTGGATCGTTCTGGACTGAAACATCAAAGTTTATGTTTTCATACTCATCTGACCACTGTCTCAGGAAGCACTTCACTGTCTCTTCAGCAAATATCTGGAGAAGCTGAGAGGAGAGCTCCTTGGATATGGCACATTGTTCCTTTCCCCATTTCAGCCTTGAAAGAATGGAGTCTGAAGCACTTTTGGCTGCTTCCAATGTTAAGACCTGTGGAGTGCTGTGGCTGTCCTGAAGGGCTATCACTTTATCCACCAATTCATGGCTGAAAATGTGGATGGTCCAAGTGGAAATGATTTTTCTCAATTTCCTAACAGCAGATCGGAGGTCGTCAAGATGAGAAGCACCCTGTCCATCTTCCTGTGTGTTCTCAACACTTTCCACCATAATGTCCACTACCACCCCAGCAGCTTGCCTGACTTTGTCCACAAAGGTTACAGGAAGTAAGTCCTCTGTGTGAAAGAAGTCCTCAATGATTGTGTTTCTAACAATGGGAAAGTCAATCTGAGCAGGAAACTCAGTGGGGATGGGAGTCCCGGGTAAGGCAAAGTGCCATTTCGACTGCCTTAATTTTGAAGTAGGTGTTAGAGAGATGGAGGAGCGTGAAGAAGAGGTATTTCTTGTATTTTGGCTGTCAGCACTCCTACAACGGATCGTGTCAATATCTTCCAGCATGGATCCTGAGAGCTCAGTGGTTTTAGGTAGTAATTTGTGCGGAATGTCCACACAGGCATCGTTTACACCAGGTGTAACACTGCTCTGGTTGACCTTAAGATGGCCGAGACTTGCTCTTTGTGATGCAGGACTGCTTTGATATGTAAAGATTTGGATTGAACCAAGTGTTGTGTCTGATCTTTGAAGATCTTTTCTGAGAAACTCCGTAATCTTACTTTGCAGACTGTAGTAGATGTTACGAGCAACAGACCAGATTCTTTTCTCAGAAACCTGTCCAGTGGTGAGCAGGGAGGTTCCAGATACCATGTCAGATGATTGGGTGGTCTGGGTGAGCTCCTGCTGGTCTTTCACCATGGTTTGTATAATATCAGTAGATGTGGTGGATGTAGATACAGACTGGAGGTACTTATCTGTTGTGCCTTCCTCCACAATGTTAAATGATCTAGAGAGGACCTCACTCACTCCTTTCTCAGCTTTGGTTTGGAACTCATGACTAGAGAGTTTTTGGAGGCTCTTTGTTGAAAGACTGTGGGAAGATGCAATGCCTTTGGAGGCAGCCGTGCTGCAATCTAGACTTACTGGAGAGGTTCGCTCAGGAGAACCTTGGAGACGTTCAAACATGTCTTCACATGGTGTTGGGGACCTTGACAAGGAGATGTCCTTCAGCTGAGACAGAACACCACCTACCAACATGTTGACCTCAAGGGACATATCAGATATTTTCTTTCCTACTGTGGAGAAGCAAGGTGCATTTGATGTCTGATCCTCGCATGAGGTCAAGATTGTTGAAATGACCTCTTTGGTACTATTGGTCAGTAGAGCCTCGTCTGTTTCAGTCCAGAGAAGTTTTGAACTCTCGCTGACACCCCTGTGTAGAGCCACTTCAAGGTTCAAACTGTGCAAGTGAGGCACACTCTTACTAGCTTGCCTCAAGTCCTGGCTTGCCAAACCAAGGTACTCCTTAGTCCCAAGATGTCCAGAGTCCTCTGTGGGTATATGACTAGACATTCTGCTCAGCATGTCTGACCTCCGCTGGTGAATGATGAAGTCCTTTAATGTCTTCTTAATATTGTTATATAAACTAGTGGTAGCAGACCAGATCCTGCTCTGTAGCTTTTGTGCATTTTCCTGGAGGTCAGGTTCTCTCTCCTCTACTTCTGCAGGTTGCGCCAAGCTCTGCAGGTCTTCCACAAATGTTTCAATGATGCCAAAGGCAGCAGAATCCGCACAAATATCCTTTGACCATGTGTACTGGTTTTGAATGGAACAAGACCTGGATGCTACAGAATAAGCAGGCTGTGCACTAGTTAAGCTACTGGTGGACTTTTTAACTAGGAACTCACTCACTGCTTGAGTGGCATTTCTCTTAAATTCCTCACTTGAGAGTTTTCTAATACAATCTAACAGACTGGTCAAAGAAGCTGTGGCCTTACTTCTGCTGTCCTCAATTTGACAGGGGAACTCACATACTATTGGTGATGAGGCCCTGGAATGGGCAATATCCCCAAGCTGAGCCAGAACACCCTCTACAAATTTCTCTCTCTCAATAGAGAAGCCTGATCCTTTTTCTCCAACAGTGTACAGGGGGTCCTCCTTTGACATCTCAGTGTTGTACAAGACCAGAAGCTCTGAGATGACTTCTTTGGTGCAAGTTGTCAGAAGGAGCTTGCTTTCTTCTGACTCAGTTTTTGCCCAAAGAAGTTTTGAGCTCTCACTTAGGCCTTTTTGTAAAGTAACTTCACCAGTGGACTCTGGCAACTGAGGCTCACTCTTACTGGGCCTATATTTCATGTCTAAGCAAGGAAGTGGAACTGTCTCCTTAAACTCAGCATTTGTGATGTTGTCATCAGATGTGACGATGCTCTTTAGGGAAAATCTCTGAAGCTTGTCGAAATAATCTTTCAAGTTGTTTTGGATGCTGTGGTAAATGTGAACAGCAGCAGACCAGGCACTCTTCTGTTGGGGACTCTCTTCAGATTCAGCCAAGGACTTCATATCTGACACAAAAGTCTTAACAACTACTGACGCTGCTGAGCCCACTGGGTGAATTGACTCTGTCTTTACAATGCCAGACAATGTTTGACCTGATACAGCACCTGTTAACTCAGACTTAATGACTGAACTAGGAAAGCTCAAACTACTGACTTTTTTGTCAAGAACTCCACTCACTGCTTGTATTGCTGATGTTTGAAACTCCCGGCTAGAGAGTTTTTGGATGCTCTTAGATGTGAGCGTGCAGGAGGAACCAGATTCACTAATATTGTAGCTGCTCTCGTATTTCCTTATCAGGGCATCAAGATCCTCAATGAAGCCAACATGCGATGCCAAAAACGTGATCTTGTCCTTCAGATCTTCCAGCAAATTCTGTTCGTTCTCGTCAACAAAAGCCACCATTGTGTCAGAGATGGTGGTCATGACTTGCCCTGTTAGACTCTTGCTCTCTTGGTCAACTTTTTCAAGTTTAACAGCCAGCTCTCTCACCATGCTCTCAGTCACCTTGGTCTGTGAGTCTCCCCTTACCGGTGTCACTAGAGAGGTTTGACTTGCGGAGGCACTCTTAACGACCACTGATAAGGCCGACTTGACATCTTTAGCCAACTCTGCCATTACAGCAGGGGTTAGCATCATAGAGCCTGCACTTCCAGATGGAGAATTGGACATGCATGCAAGTTTGGAGAGAGAACCTTGCAGGCTGTCCTGCACACAAGTGACAAGGGTGTCCTCTGAGACACCTAAGAGGACTTGTAGCGTCTCAGAGTTGGTTGTTTTCTTCTGCACATCAGACAGAGAGGTTAGAGTCCTTGGGGAAAAAAACGCAGAAATCATCAAAGTCAAACAAATAATATGTAAGGCTGTGATGCACATTCAGTGTGTCAAATACATCTGCACCATTGAAAACAATGAGGAAAACGCTGCTGTTTCTCTGAGAAAAAACCTTAGTGTGATGTCAGCCTAACTGCTTAATCTCTGAAGCCCAATAAAATGTATTTTGTATAAGTCATTTGTATTGAAACTGGCCTGTAGATATCTATCTATCCTGGCAATATCTATCCTCTACAAAAATCCAAATTGCTATAAACTTCAAATACTGTAACTTCTAATAACTTCAAGGACAATCATAAATACAAGGCAGTTTGAAGAAATGTTAAAGGGAAATTTCTAAATGTTTCAACTTCATATTCATCAACTCCAGCACCACCCCAACATCAGCATATGTGAAAAACGGGCATTTCTATGTTTTGTAGTAAAAAAAGAAAGAGGAAGATAAGTGTTTTCTATGACATCATCAACCAATTAGTAGGCAATGCCTACTCATAATTGGTTAAAATCACACGATGCACACTGATGATGTCATTAGAATCTAGAGCTGAGCATTTAACCAACATTTTTGTTATTTTTCGGTTTTTAAACAACTAATTGACCGACGTCGGCTCAATTATTTGAATTCCATATAGTTCATTTTTTTCTTCTTCTGTGAGCTCGATGCTCAGTTTCTGTAGAGATAAATCAGATCAAGCACGAACTATGCAATGTAGTAGGGAGTTGTAGTTTCCAACAGGCCAATATTCTACATAGTTTAGCACAGAAAATACGGCAATTAATTCCCATAATCCATTGCACGCCCACTTGCTTGTCCACTCTGTGTGGAGCAGATACGGAAAACTCATTGACTGAGACGGAGAGACGAGAGAATGCATGAGAGAGATAAAAAGCAGTTGCGTTGCGAGGATTCTCTACCTGGAAATACATGATCTAAGTGATTGACAGTTGGTGTTCAGCGGTCATAAAAGTAGGTCTTATTTACTTAGAAGAACTACTAAAATAGTGATTTTGTCAGACAGAATAAGCAGCAGCTCTATAGAGATGAGTTGATGACTTGGAATGAAATAATAAAGTCATCAAATAAATATTTTATATGAGAAAGTAAATGATGGTTGATAAGTCATAAACAGTAATGGACAGTCACTACCATCATGGGACTTTTATTCATTGTTTTATTATGTGTTGTTACAGCATTCAACACACATAATCCATAGTGCATTCAATGTCTAAAAAAAGTATTGAAATCCAAAACCGTGATTATTTTTTAAATATTTGAATGGAAACCAAACCAACCTCAAAAAGCACTAATTTCTCAGCACTATTGGAAACAGTTACATCCCTCTATATTTTTTTTACTACAAAGCATGGAAATGTGTAATTTTCACATATGGTGATGCTGGAGATGAATATGAAGTTGTTAAATTTCCCTTTAAGAACATACCTCATGGCCCCCTTGGGCAGGTAGCTTCCACTGCCCAGACTGCCCTTAGTCAGGTAAATCTCCTTGAACTTAAGTTGTGATTCCTGTTCTTCTTCCTCTTCCTGCTCCATACAGTTGGAGGAAGGGTAGGGAGTCGGGATGCGAAAGCTATTGAAAGACTTTCGACTGCCTGGCCTCTTAGGTACACCAGCCTCAGTAAATCTCACGCGGGACTTGGTGTTAGTCTTATCGTCTAACAGACTGGTGAGTGACGCTGTGAGAGATCTCTGTGACAATGGAGAGGAGGCAGCATCTTGGATGCCCAGTAGTTCGTAAAGACCTGGGATGATGATCTGCATCAGCTTGTCCGATAAAAACTGGACAATCCTCAGACACAAGCCGGCAAGCTGTTGTTTTGTCAGCTGTATTCCAGAAACAGAAGAAGTGTTTTAAAATGTTGCATAGTGCGTCTTTTTAAAGCTTATGAACAAGGTTAAACATTAGGCAGAGTTTTCATGGTAATCTGATTAAATTGTCAGTAACATGATCTTACCGGGTCAAACATGCCCTCACGAATCCCCCTCCATTGCCTGAAAACAATATTGTTATAAATGTTGTCATATCAGGATGCGTGGCAGAATTGTTTTTATTTAATTATTTGCCTGATCGTGAAGTTATACTTGCTTTGTGTCAGTTGTTTTGGCAAAATTGCAATGTGACAACTTTTCTAGCACTGAACATTTTTTTCCGATTGATCAGTTTCTAATTTAATCCTATTTCCTTGAAGGTGTGATAGTACCAAAGAAAACAGAACATACTTCTCAGTTAGGTTTTGAAGGAAGTCCATAAGTGTCAGATGTTCCACAATGTTGAGCTTCCCCTCTTCTGTGGTTTCCATCACTGAGGTTGCTCTGCTCCTGGTACAATTGCTCTGCTCCTGGTAGAAATGTAATTATATTGCAAATAATCAAACTTAATATACAACAAATATCATACTGAAATAATTATTAACTGTTAAAGAGTGGAGGAGCATTGGGCCAATTAAACAACTGCAACACAACAGAGATGGTTGTGGTACGTCAACATTGCCAATGATAGCATCACTATAACATTTTATTGGATTAATGTTGTAATATGAAATGACAAGGTCAACTTACCATCTCATTGACAGCTTCAGAGGTCAGGTGGTCATCCATCACACAGACAGGCAGGTCTAGAGACTGGGACAAGGCTCTATGGTCATAACCAGGAGAGAATGGAAACATCAGAGCAGTCCCAATGGCAGAATCTAACCACTGTCTTCATGTCAAAGACTCACTCACTCATTTGCTTTGTCAAACCTACCCCTTAGAATGACTTCGATATTAACACTGAATATATTTTGTTATTAAGAGATCTCTCAATAATAATTCTCACAATAGCATATTGGTAGTAGTCAGTGACATATTAAAGCTAAGCAGGGCTGGGTGTAATTAAAACCCTGGATGGGGTTCGATCCCGGGCTGAGGTGCTGCCTATTGTTTTTTTCTGAAAGTGTATATAAATGTTGAAAATCTGACATGGTTTCAAAGGTACAAATTCAACCTATTTTATACAAGGTTTGGCTGTGCTGAATTTAGTTTACAATGATGACATCATACTGTGGTTGAAATTTCACCCTCAAAACAACAGTTAGGCCTATACCCCATTATATCCACTACGCCCCTCCCCTCCCCCCCACACACACACACTTTATATTTTACCAATATATATGCAGCCCACCAGCCCTAAAGCATGAACATGTTTTTTTGCTAGAAAATGTGGATTAAGAGAAGCAAAATGATCCTTTTCGCTAGTTTCATCTAAATAGAAGGGCAACATGACATTGACAAACCTTGTCATATCCGCTCTCACCGGGATTTAAAAACCCAGGCTTTCCTAAAATGTTTACCTCAGCCAGTTTAGAACCCAGGTGTGTCTGCAAAACACATGTACTCCTCCATAAGGTTCATGGCTTGCCTATTGTTTTATCGCAGTACAAGAGGGGCAACTGGATTCAGGATTAAACACAAGCAGTCTTTAAGGTATATCTTATTACAGTTTAGGCCTACCTTATTATTTTCTTCCATCTGGCAAAATCATTTTAAGGAATGAAATCTGTTTTGTTGCTAGTATTATTAGTAACTGTAGGAAAATACAGCTGTAAAGTACAAGAATCGGCTACTTTCTGAAGGGCAGCCAAGCTCATAAGCAATTTAGAACCTACAGACAATTATGACAAAGTTGGAACGCATGATTGCGTCACAAACGCCTTGTGGTCACATGTTATTTTAGGGCGTGGCTCCGCATTCGTGACCGGTTCTCTTATTTCTATTTCCCGGTATCCGTTAGTGCTGGAATTTGCGATTAATACTTTTCTCATGCCGAAACCGGATTAAATAAATACCGGTAGTTAAATGACAAAAAATATGATATTCAACAACAAAAACTACAATTTCGAAACATGATTTTGTCATCAGTTCAGTACCATTTGTTTGATTTTGTGGACCAACGACTAGACTTTATCCATGTTAGCTAGTTGCTAGCGATGCTAGTCAGCATAGGCTGCTACGTGATAAACAGTTCGCGTTAGCGAATTAGCTACCTAGCTAGCCAGACTAACAAGCTGTCAAATCCAATGGAAACCGATGCAACCCTGCTGCCAAATAAGGGCTAGCTCGATGACCCGTGGTAACAGTGAGGTCCCCATGAGTTTCAAGGCTTTAATAAGTGCTATCGTGCAGAAAGAGAATAAAATACTGGTTGATGAGCTAGCTAAATTAGCTAGCAAGACGGGTATGACCGTTAACAGCGTGAATGCACAAATGCATGACGACACATTGTATCTCAGTGAAGCAGGCATGCAGAACGAGATCGCCCCACCAAGCCAGATAGTAGAGGGGTACAACAACGCCGGGACACAGAGGCATAGCTCATACAATTATATTTTGTTCCAGTCAATGACAATACATGTTGAATAATAAATACCTGCGTCAAATATATGGCATCGCATGCTAGTGCAAAGATAGCTTGCATGAATTTTTTTTTTAAATCCGGTGACCACTAGATGTCCTCGTATATCCACATTTAGATCAAATATACTTGATTTTTCATCAGTACTGTGAATGACAAGCCCACTGAATCTAGTTTAATAATCTTTATACTCAGCAGGTAGAGAGACCTAGGTACTTCAAACCAGTGCTTAATTTGAGCAGGATCATGCCAGAACAGGATCCGGCACCTTTCCGTTCTGGACTGTTTTGTTCCGGAACCTATTTTACCGAATCCGGTACCTCTCGTGCCATGAAAAATCATTTTCACTTTTTTCTATGTAACAATTATAATAAAAGCGATCAAAGTTCATTCGAGTTGCCTCTTCGTCAATTATCCTGCCCCCTCATCTCTCCAGAGTTGCACTTCATCATTTGTTTCCTTATAGAATCATAGCTGCATGAAGGGTTCTGGAGGAATTTTCTAAAGTTACGGAATTACTGCTGTCTGTTCAGAAATAAATCAAATCATTCAGAATAGCCTAATACGTCATGAGAAGCCCAATAGTTTAGCTAGAGGACCAATAGCTTCTTATTTTTTTAAATAGCCTAGCTGCGGATTGTAGCCCAACAACAAAGAATAGCCTACAGTCGGGAACGCGAGGCAAATCTGTCAGTGAAAAAACAGCAGGCAGACAAAACAGGCCTTTTGCAATATTTCAAATACAATCGAGGGAAAACACAGGTTGAAAAGCAATGACTCTTGCTGAAAAGATAAGACTATGCTGTAGACTACCAAAATATTTGATCAACTCCCAAACATTGTTTTACAAAACAGAGAGAGGGAGAGATAGGCTTTTGACACGAGCGCATCGACAATCTCCAGCGAGTGAGCTGCGCATCATTGGGTGAGTCAGTGAAACTGGAAAGCATTTTTAGGACTAATTTCCTACACATATTGTAGCCTACTATATGTTTCTCTACAAACCTAGGCCTATAGGCTATTGATGGATTCAAGACAAGGTCGTTTTTATTGATCTCAGATACTAAGTTTGTCAGTGTCAAAGTAGCCTGCCATTTCGATCATTTGTGCTGATTAAAAAAAGATCATGCCAAAGTCTCCAGTCATGTAAAAGGATGTAGAATTGCACGAAATGCGGTTTTAAAAAGGCCAACACTTTCCCGGACCCTAGGCTACTAAAAATGTTCCCCATGTGTGCACCTTCTATAAGTGGCTCTACCCAAATGTGATGATATGCGTTCAATGCTCTTATTATAATAGGTGATGTTTTTTCTCATGAGTTCTGGTACCACAGAACCCCCCCTCTAGCACCCACTCTTTGTTCTGGCACCTCCCAATTTACAAATTAAGCTCTGCTTCAAATTTTAAATACTTTTTTTGCCCCACTGTATAGTGTGGTGGTATATGGTGATATATGGTATGTTGAGGTCACCCTGCTTGAGACTTAAAGTAATATTGCCCTTGCTCAACCAAGACCATGGTTATGGTAGAGGGATTGGTTAGTAAGGACACTGCTTTATGCCGAGACCATGGTTATGGTAGAGTGATTGGTTTGTAAGAACACTGCTTTATACCGAGACCATGGTTATGGTAGAGTGATTGGTTAGTAAGAACACTGCTTCGTGAGTGTTAAGTGTTGTTGTACAGAGGTCCATGGGTACATGTCCAGAGCCAGACAGGGACAGAACTAACTCACTCTGTTCCACAAAGTTCTGTGGAAGATTTGATAACAGAGGAGAGTGGTTATGTATCTAAGTACAAATTTAACCATCAGAATAATGTTTATTTGTGTTCCTTACTCCTTACTTACACATCCCATCATTGACATAGTCAAAGCCAGACCTTCTGTCTGTCTCTCCTTCTTGCTGGTTGACTAGAGTGGAAATCTATAGTATTGTATGGTTGACCTGGGATAGAGCTGAAATGTGGCCCGATGTAGTGTTGCCTTTGTACCAAACACCCTTACAGTCATAAACCTTTACCCCATGTAATCGCCTCAACCTCAGTCTGGTGTTCGCTAACAGTATCTGAAGAGTCTGTATACCCAGTGGTGTATAGTACAGTAGAGCACAGCAGAGTACAGCAGAGTACAGTAGAGCACAGCAGAGTACAGCAGACTACAGTAGAGCACAGCAGAGTACAGCAGACAGAGTACAGTAGAGTACAGTAGAGTACAGTAGAGCACAGCAGAGTACAGCAGACTACAGTAGAGTACAGTAGAGTACAGCAGAGGCCGTACAGTAGAGTACAGTAGAGACAGAAAGTACACATATTCATAATAGTAACAACAGCAGAGCACAGCAGAGTACAGTAGAGTACAGCAGATTAGCCGTATAGTAGGAGAAGAAGAGGCCCTTTGGGTTCAATTTAATCTGCACCCATATTCATAATATTTCTGCACCCAGATTAGTGTTCAATTTAATTTTCACCCAGATTAGTCTTCAATTTAATTTTCACCCAGATTAGTGTTCAATTTAATCTGCACCCAGATTAGTGTTCAATGTGATAGAACAAAACTCAGTACAGCACATGAATTAGAACATATTGTTACAAATTTGAGCCACGAGATGGTGGTATATTATAAATTTAAATAGCATGGACCTTTGATTTGTCTCTGGATAGAAATTGCCCTTGGGCACAGATCTAGGATCAGTTTACTCTCACCAAATCCTAACCTTTACCATTAGCAGTAAAAACACAAACCAGACCTAAGATCAGTGCAAAGGAGCCACTTCATCTTACCCCTGTAATTATATGACTCCTAACTTATATACACTGAGTGTACCAAACATTAGAAACACCTTCCTAATATTGAGTTGCACCCCGCCTTTTGCCACCAGAACAGCCTCAATTCGTTGGGGCATGGACTCTACAAGGTGTTTGAAAGCGTTCCCCAGGGATGCTGGCCCATGTTGACTCCAATGCTTCCAACAGTTGTGCCAAGTTGGCTGGATGTTCTTTGGGTGGTGGACCATTCATGATACACACAGGAAACTGTTGAGTGTGAAAAACCCCAGCAGCATTGCAGGTCTTGACACAAACCGGTGCACCTGGCACCTACTACCCCGTTCAAAGGCACTTAAATATTTTGTCTTGCCCATTCACCCTCTGAATGGCACACATACACAATCCATGTCTCAATTGTCTCAAGGCTTAAAAATCCTTCTTTAACCTGTCCGCTCCCCTTCATCTACACTGAAGTGGATTTAACAAGTGACATCATTAAGGGATCATAGCTTTCACCTGGATTCACCTGGTCAGTCTTTGTCATGGAAAAAACAGGTGTTCATAATGTTTTGTTTACTCGGTGTATAAACACAACATAGGTATTTATGTAAAACAAGTGAATTTACTGTATGTCCATGGTCTTATACTTCAGCGGGAGCCGGTGGTGCGTGTGTTCAGTGCCGTGACGGGGGAGACCCTCTCAGTCTTGGGCACTGTGTTTCTCCTGAGTACGTCTGTGGCCAGGCTCATGACCCTGGTGTCCCAGCAGTGTGGGCTTCCCGTCAGCTCCTTCAGACTGAGCTCTCCCACCGGCCTGCAACTCTACGACTGCAACCGGCTGCACGACTACGCCATTGACCTGGGTATGGCCTTCCTTGTGCAGTAGATCAATGGTTCTCTGGCTCAACACCTTATGGATGTAACACAGAGACAAATGGACTGTATGGAACACATTCTTGGTTCATGGAAACCAGGAGGACAACCTGCATGTGTCTCTGTCTCTCAGGGGCTACTCTACGGTTGGACACCTGGGATGGGTGGGCGGAGTTCCTCAGAGGCTGCTTCCTGGGACACAGACTGACCGTCCAGCGACACCTGTCTAGGGAGAGACCTTTGATGAGGTCAGATGACACATCTACACACTGAACTGTATGATAGACTTACTATCAACAGTGATGGTACTGAACCTTTATATAGCTTACAATAATGTTACTGACCCTGTATATAGCTTACAATGATAGTACTGACCCTGTATATAGCTTACAATAATGGTACTGACCCTGTATATAGCTTACAATGATAGTACTGACCCTGTATATAGCTTACAATGATAGTACTGACCCTGTATATAGCTTACAATGATAGTACTGACCCTGTATATAGCTTACAATGATAGTACTGACCCTGTATATAGCTTACAATAATAGTACTGACCCTGTATATAGCTTACAATAATGGTACTGACCCTGTATATAGCTTACAATAATAGTACTGACCCTGTATATAGCTTACAGTACTGACCCTGTATATAGCTTACTGACCCTGTATATAGCTTACAATGATAGTACTGACCCTGTATATAGCTTACAATGATAGTACTGACCCTGTATATAGCTTACAATGATGGTACTGACCCTGTATATAGCTTACAATGATAGTACTGACCCTGTATATAGCTTACAATAATAGTACTGACCCTGTATATAGCTTACAATAATGGTACTGACCCTGTATGTATATAGCTTACAATGATAGTACTGACCCTGTATATAGCTTACTTACTGTATATAGCTTACAATGATAGTACTGACCCTGTATATAGCTTACAATGATAGTACTGACCCTGTATATAGCTTACAATGATAGTACTGACCCTGTATATAGCTTACAATAATGTACTGACCCTGTATATAGCTTACAATGATAGTACTGACCCTGTATATAGCTTACAATGATAGTACTGACCCTGTATATAGCTTACAATGATAGTACTGACCCTGTATATAGCTTACAATGATAGTACTGACCCTGTATATAGCTTACAATGATAGTACTGACCCTGTATATAGCTTACAATGATAGTACTGACCCTGTATATAGCTTACAATGATAGTACTGACCCTGTATATAGCTTACAATGATAGTACTGACCCTAGCTTACAATGATAGTACTGACCCTGCTTACAATGATAGTACTGACCCTGTATATAGCTTACAATGATAGTACTGACCCTGTATATAGCTTACAATAATAGTACTGACCCTGTATATAGCTTACAATGATAGTACTGACCCTGTATATAGCTTACAATGATAGTACTGACCCTGTATATAGCTTACAATGATAGTACTGACCCTGTATATAGCTTACAATGATAGTACTGACCCTGTATATAGCTTACAATGATAGTACTACATAGCTTGATAGTACTGACCCTGTATATAGCTTACAATAGATAGTACTGACCCTGTATATAGCTTATATTGATAGTACTTTCCTTCATACGTTTTTTCTCTTACCCTGATATTTAATACTGCATTGTGGGAAAGAGCTTGCAAATAAGCATTTTACTGTACTGTTTTATAACCCACTGTATCTTGTGAACTTGACAAAAAAAACTTGAAACGTGTTATAAATACATTGATTCTGTATTATTCCAGGTTCCAGCTCTGGGTGGCACTCTACATCGCTGCTTCTCTGGGCCACCTGGACCTGGCCGGCTGGCTGCTGGAGAGGGGGGTGCGTGTCATTGAGCCGGTGGGGGTTCACCCTTACCGTGAGTGGTGCCACCAGACGGCCCACCCCGACGTCGCCAAGTGTCCCGCTGTCGCCTACATCAAACGAGGCCAGCTCACCATCCTCAAACTCTTTATCGCCAGCAGCGTTCTGACCCTTGCCTGTCGGGATCCCCAGGGTCGTGACCCCCTGAGGATCGCCCTTCAGTACGGCCACAGGGAGTGTGTGAGTCACCTGGCCACCAGGCTGTGCTCTGTGGTGGTCCTCCCAGGTATGGCCCTGCCCATGCGGACATACCTCCAGATAAAGGGCTGGGTGAGGCTGGGGCAGAGGAGGGCAGCATCCAGGCACTGCATGGACCTCAACAGGGCTCCGTTCAGGACCAGGGTGGGCGACACGGTCCTGGTGGACGGCTTCACCCTCCCCAAGATGTCCTCCAAGCCCAGGAGGAGTGAGGCCAAGGCGGGTATCAGGGTGATGTCCACAGCCTCTCGACGTTTGACCCCCATCAACTGCCCATCTCATGTATCCTGCCCGCTCCGCGCCCTGGCATCCCAGGATAAACCTCTTCAACTACCGAAGCTACACCCTGTGGCCACGAGGGATGAAAGAGAGAAGAAGAGGGGATGTGGAGGGAAGGGATGTGAGGAGGATGAGAGTGGGGATCAGAACAGCAACCAATGGAGGAGCAGAGACCCGCTCCCGCCCATTTCCAGAGACACCAATCTCAGACCTGTGTTTGCCTCGCCAAACTCCGCCCAGATACTCACCACCTCACTGGAGGCCTTTTCTCTCCACTGCGACCGCACACCCAGAGAAAACGCCATATACTGTTTGGCCTTGGCCAGGTTAGTCCAAGTTTAAATGACAGCTACGGTGAATATGAATATTTCTCTGGAGGTTTCTTATGAAAGGTGTGAATACTGTCAGAAGAAGCCTCCTATAATCAGTGGTGGTGGGGGGGGAACACATGTAAAAGCTGTTTACACACTTTTTATTTTATTTTGTTCAAGCATTTACCCACCTTTTGTGGAAGATGCATTGAAAGTAGAGGGAGCGTTACTTCTTTAATCCTGAACGGCAATCAGCATTTACCAGTCAATGTTTTTACCACTACATCACTGCCTATGATATACCCTTATCCTCCCTGAATAGATTTCAGTACAAACAAATCATGAGCCAACCATCATGCTTAGAAGGTACATAGTCAAATCAAATCAACTCAAACTTTATTTGTCACATGCGCTGAATACAACAAGTGTAGATCTTTCCGTGAAATACTTTACTTACAAGCCCTTAACAAACCGTGCAGTTCAAGAAGAGTTAAGAGAATATTTACCTAATAAACTAAAGTAACAAATAATAAAACATTTGAACTTGTCCAGTGGCCATTTGATTAATTGTTCAGCAGTCTTATGACTTGGGGTTAGAAGCTGTTATTGGTTTACCCTAACAAGTCCTGAAACAAATCATGAGCCAACTATCATGCTTAGAAGGTATATAGTGTCAGTCTTATTGGTTCACCCTAACAAGTTGTTTCAGTATGGGGAGAGGATAGGATGTAAGGGCGCTTCATTAATGTATTGAGGCCATTACATATACAGTATTTCACAATGCTAGGACACAGATTTGGTCTCCTAACCTTGTTCTGGTTGATTGACTCTCTAACAGTGCCTTCACACAGAGACCATGGTTGTAGCAGCTGAATGTAGCGCGGACTCTGTCCAGGAGGAGTGCTCAGCACATTGGGTAGACACCAGGATCCTGGTCATTAGGCAGATTAAACATACTGAAACAAGGAGGGACAACCTGGAATTGTCCAAAAAGGAACTCTTATTTAATTTTTTTTTTTTTTTTACAGTGAACAAGATGAGACTTTGGAACGGATGATGCCTGAAACAATGCGGACGACTTAGAATTCCGTTCCTTTGGATGAGGCTTATAGATATAGTCAGTACTGTGTTTGATTTGTGTGCAGAAAGTTTACAACGGCAGGCAGTGGATTCTCAGTCATTCGTATTCTCAAGTAACAAAAAACGTATCATATTTCACTGGCTATTTGTAGTAGCCAAATGTGAATGGAATTATTATTATTCTAGAATCATTCAGTTGACTGAATGTGACTATGTGGTTGTGCTGTATGTGATTGTACTGTATGTGATTATGTGGGTGCCTTATGTGTCTAATTGAGACTCCACCCCCCCACCCCCCCCACACTTAACACTAGTTTTTATCCATAGAAATCCTCACTTGCTGATGAAGACCTATAGTGGTTGAAATCAATGTAAAATACAGTATGAACACTGCTGCCTTAAAACTACTCTTTTATTAAGATGTGGATCATTATTGCTCATATGAGTCTGTGCAGGGTCAAAATAATACATACTGTATTCCACATAGAGTATTTGACAAACTCTTTATTTACGTTACAAAACTGACAACTACTGTGACGATGTGTTAGCACAGCATGTGTCATCATTCCCCTGCAGTGTGTGGATTTACACAGCAATATAGCAGACAGCTTAAATAGTTTATTTTTATTTAACCTTTATTTCACTAGACAAGTCAGTTAAGAACAAATTCTTATTTACAATGATGGCCAAACCCGGACGACGCTGGGCCAATTATGCGGCATCCTATGGGACTCCCAATCACTTGGGAGTGGGAAGGATACCAAATCCAATATCACACACTTCCTTAGTATTCTGAGAACTGTCAGATAGCTGTGAGAGCTATGAGTGGATCGTGGACCCATGCATAAATGATAACTTTGCTGTGACTCAGTGGGGCAAGTAGAACGTCCGGGTTAGTGTATGTGCATTATCTTGTCAGTTGATTGTCTTTGTCTCAAAGCCTTTCCATTTCTGGGGTATTGAAGAAGCTTCTGATCTCAACCTTCTTGACAGTTAAGAAACACTTGGTTAGTGTATGTGTCTTATCCAATGGGTTGTCAGGTGAACGTTGAAGATGCTTCTTGGAGGTGATCTAATGATGTCATTGAATCGCTGTCATTGAGTTGCTCACTGGACAAGACAATTATTCACTGAAAATTAAATCTGTCTTTCATTTCACTTTTGTTGATATTTGATTGGCTATTTGCTGTCTTTTGAAAATACAAAAACAAATAACTGTTTTATGAAGCACTTGTAGACATTCATTGTTTTCAAAATCATATTTTCAGCAAAACAGATACATACGTTTACAATATGACATCAAATAAAAATAAAGTAAGTGATATGTAAATGATTGGCAAAAGGCTCCAACCACCCAAGTCATAGACTGTTCACTCTGCTACCACACGACAAGCGATACGAGAGCACCAAGTCTGGGACAAAAGGCTCCTTAACAGCTTCTACCCCCAAGTCATTAGACTGCTGAACAGCTTCTACCCTCAAGCCATTAGACTGCTGAACAGCTTCTACCCCCAAGTCATAAGACTGCTGAACAGCTTCTACCCCCAAGTCATTAGACTGCTGAACAGCTTCTACCCCCAAGTCATTAGACTGCTGAACAGCTTCTACCCCCAAGTCATAAGACTGCTGAACAGCTTCTACCCCCAAGACATAAGACTGCTGAACGTTCTACCCCCAAATAAGATGAACAGCTTCTACCCCCAAGTCACCTGACTGCTGAACAGCTTCTACCCCCAAGCCATAAGACTGCTGAACGTTAATTAAATGGCCACCTGCACTATTTGCATTGACCCCCTTTGTTATTGATGTATTTTTCTAATTGTTTTCCACTGACTCTCTTGAATTGGCTCGATGCACACTCACTACACTCTACCCACACATTCACTGTGACACTGACCGACTTTCACACTAGCTGCTGCTACTGTGTTTATTATCTATCCTGATTGCCTAGTCACTTTTACCCTTACCTACATGTACATACTGTATTACCTCAACTACCTCGCACCCATGCACATTGACTCGGTACTGGTACTCCTTGTATATAGCCTTGTTATTGTTATTGTGTTACTATTTAGAAAATATTTTCTTACTTTTTAACTCTGCATTGTTGGGAATGGGCTCGTAATAAAGCATCTCACAGTTGTTTTCGGCGTATGTGACCAATACGATTAGATTCTCATCTGAACAAATGAATGCTCTCGTTGTTATAATGAGGAATTTATTTAAATAATTTGGTTTTCCTTGAAGATTTGAATGGGCTGAGAAAGCCTTTCGTGATGGATCTAGACAATCTGGTGAAAAGGGAGGGTTTGCGACTCTTCTCTTCAAGTGGGAAGGACGATGCGATATCATAAATTCCCTCTGGAGAAAAGGAGCCATGAGATGTTGTCATCGTCTCTGCAACGAAAGACCATCCAGCATGCCATCAATTTACATTTTTACTCATTTATCAGACACTCTTATCCAGAGAGACTTACAAGGAGCAATTAGGATTAAGTGCCTTGCTCAAGAGTACATTGACAGATTTTGCCTCGTGAACTCAGGGATTCTGAACCAGCAACCTATCGGTTACTGGCCCAACCTCTTAACCCACTAGGCTACCACCCAGCCCACAGTACAGTATGTCATAGGTAACAACTCAGAGGAGTACAATGTCTTTCCAAATGAATTAGTGGAATGGTAAAGGGATAATGTCTCAGTCTTGACTGAGCAGCAGCCTAAACAGCAGCAGGGCTTACCTGTAAAGTACACAGTAGGGGAAATGTTCTGAGGCTGGTACTCCAGAGACTCTTGAGGACAGAGGTTCTTACTAACTTTCTTGGAACCCTGGTTGGTGGGAAAAGGCACATTAAAACAAACTGAAAAATGTTCGATATCTTAAAGTACAGCATATCAATTGCAAAGAAGCAGTGCAATGCCATGACACAAAGAATCATATATCTCATAAAAGGTCAACAGCAGTGTTATTCATGAAAGATGTATGTGTACTATACCTTTGTATTGAAGGTGAGGACCTGCTCTCCAGTACTGCTGATGGTATCCCTTTCCAAATCAAACACGCCTTCTACAATGTCACTGGTGGCCACGCTGGTAGCGGACTCAAAATAACATTTAGCAGTGGCTTTGGTGATCATTTGAAGAATGACCATGCAAGTAGAAGTCTTTGGATCGTTCTGGACTGAAACATCAAAGTTTATGTTTTCATACTCATCTGACCACTGTCTCAGGAAGCACTTCACTGTCTCTTCAGCAAATATCTGGAGAAGCTGAGAGGAGAGCTCCTTGGATATGGCACATTGTTCCTTTCCCCATTTCAGCCTTGAAAGAATGGAGTCTGAAGCACTTTTGGCTGCTTCCAATGTTAAGACCTGTGGAGTGCTGTGGCTGTCCTGAAGGGCTATCACTTTATCCACCAATTCATGGCTGAAAATGTGGATGGTCCAAGTGGAAATGATTTTTCTCAATTTCCTAACAGCAGATCGGAGGTCGTCAAGATGAGAAGCACCCTGTCCATCTTCCTGTGTGTTCTCAACACTTTCCACCATAATGTCCACTACCACCCCAGCAGCTTGCCTGACTTTGTCCACAAAGGTTACAGGAAGTAAGTCCTCTGTGTGAAAGAAGTCCTCAATGATTGTGTTTCTAACAATGGGAAAGTCAATCTGAGCAGGAAACTCAGTGGGGATGGGAGTCCCGGGTAAGGCAAAGTGCCATTTCGACTGCCTTAATTTTGAAGTAGGTGTTAGAGAGATGGAGGAGCGTGAAGAAGAGGTATTTCTTGTATTTTGGCTGTCAGCACTCCTACAACGGATCGTGTCAATATCCTCCAGCATGGATCCTGAGAGCTCAGTGGTTTTAGGTAGTAATTTGTGCGGAATGTCCACACAGGCATCGTTTACACCAGGTGTAACACTGCTCTGGTTGACCTCAAGATGGCCGAGACTTGCTCTTTGTGATGCAGGACTGCTTTTATATGTAAAGTTTTGGATTGAACCAAGTGTTGTGTCTGATCTTTGAAGATCTTTTCTGAGAAACTCCGTAATCTTACTTTGCAGACTGTAGTAGATGTTACGAGCAACAGACCAGATTCTTTTCTCAGAAACCTGTCCAGTGGTGAGCAGGGAGGTTCCAGATACCATGTCAGATGATTGGGTGGTCTGGGTGAGCTCCTGCTGGTCTTTCACCATGGTTTGTATAATATCAGTAGATGTGGTGGATGTAGATACAGACTGGAGGTACTTATCTGTTGTGCCTTCCTCCACAATGTTAAATGATCTAGAGAGGACCTCACTCACTCCTTTCTCAGCTTTGGTTTGGAACTCATGACTAGAGAGTTTTTGGAGGCTCTTTGTTGAAAGACTGTGGGAAGATGCAATGCCTTTGGAGGCAGCCGTGCTGCAATCTAGACTTACTGGAGAGGTTCGCTCAGGAGAACCTTGGAGACGTTCAAACATGTCTTCACATGGTGTTGGGGACCTTGACAAGGAGATGTCCTTCAGCTGAGACAGAACACCACCTACCAACATGTTGACCTCAAGGGACATATCAGATATTTTCTTTCCTACTGTGGAGAAGCAAGGTGCATTTGATGTCTGATCCTCGCATGAGGTCAAGATTGTTGAAATGACCTCTTTGGTACTATTGGTCAGTAGAGCCTCGTCTGTTTCAGTCCAGAGAAGTTTTGAACTCTCGCTGACACCCCTGTGTAGAGCCACTTCAAGGTTCAAACTGTGCAAGTGAGGCACACTCTTACTAGCTTGCCTCAAGTCCTGGCTTGCCAAACCAAGGTACTCCTTAGTCCCAAGATGTCCAGAGTCCTCTGTGGGTATATGACTAGACATTCTGCTCAGCATGTCTGACCTCCGCTGGTGAATGATGAAGTCCTTTAATGTCTTCTTAATATTGTTATATAAACTAGTGGTAGCAGACCAGATCCTGCTCTGTAGCTTTTGTGCATTTTCCTGGAGGTCAGGTTCTCTCTCCTCTACTTCTGCAGGTTGCGCCAAGCTCTGCAGGTCTTCCACAAATGTTTCAATGATGCCAAAGGCAGCAGAATCCGCACAAATATCCTTTGACCATGTGTACTGGTTTTGAATGGAACAAGACCTGGATGCTACAGAATAAGCAGGCTGTGCACTAGTTAAGCTACTGGTGGACTTTTTAACTAGGAACTCACTCACTGCTTGAGTGGCATTTCTCTTAAATTCCTCACTTGAGAGTTTTCTAATACAATCTAACAGACTGGTCAAAGAAGCTGTGGCCTTACTTCTGCTGTCCTCAATTTGACAGGGGAACTCACATACTATTGGTGATGAGGCCCTGGAATGGGCAATATCCCCAAGCTGAGCCAGAACACCCTCTACAAATTTCTCTCTCAATAGAGAAGCCTGATCCTTTTTCTCCAACAGTGTACAGGGGGTCCTCCTTTGACATCTCAGTGTTGTACAAGACCAGAAGCTCTGAGATGACTTCTTTGGTGCAAGTTGTCAGAAGGAGCTTGCTTTCTTCTGACTCAGTTTTTGCCCAAAGAAGTTTTGAGCTCTCACTTAGGCCTTTTTGTAAAGTAACTTCACCAGTGGACTCTGGCAACTGAGGCTCACTCTTACTGGGCCTATATTTCATGTCTAAGCAAGGAAGTGGAACTGTCTCCTTAAACTCAGCATTTGTGATGTTGTCATCAGATGTGACGATGCTCTTTAGGGCAAATCTCTGAAGCTTGTCGAAATAATCTTTCAAGTTGTTTTGGATGCTGTGGTAAATGTGAACAGCAGCAGACCAGGCACTCTTCTGTTGGGGACTCTCTTCAGATTCAGCCAAGGACTTCATATCTGACACGAAAGTCTTAACAACTACTGACGCTGCTGAGCCCACTGGGTGAATTGACTCTGTCTTTACAATGCCAGACAATGTTTGACCTGATACAGCACCTGTTAACTCAGACTGAATGACTGAACTAGGAAAGCTCAAACTACTGACTTTTTTGTCAAGAACTCCACTCACTGCTTGTATTGCTGATGTTTGAAACTCCCGGCTAGAGAGTTTTTGGATGCTCTTAGATGTGAGCGTGCAGGAGGAACCAGATTCACTAATATTGTAGCTGCTCTCGTATTTCCTTATCAGGGCATCAAGATCCTCAATGAAGCCAACATGCGATGCCAAAAACGTGATCTTGTCCTTCAGATCTTCCAGCAAATTCTGTTCGTTCTCGTCAACAAAAGCCACCATTGTGTCAGAGATGGTGGTCATGACTTGCCCTGTTAGACTCTTGCTCTCTTGGTCAACTTTTTCAAGTTTAACAGCCAGCTCTCTCACCATGCTCTCAGTCACCTTGGTCTGTGAGTCTCCCCTTACCGGTGTCACTAGAGAGGTTTGACTTGCGGAGGCACTCTTAACGACCACTGATAAGGCCGACTTGACATCTTTAGCCAACTCTGCCATTACAGCAGGGGTTAGCATCATAGAGCCTGCACTTCCAGATGGAGAATTGGACATGCATGCAAGTTTGGAGAGAGAACCTTGCAGGCTGTCCTGCACACAGGTGACAAGGGTGTCCTCTGAGACACCTAAGAGGACTTGTAGCGTCTCAGAGTTGGTTGTTTTCTTCTGCACATCAGACAGAGAGGTTAGAGTCCTTGGGGAAAAAAACGCAGAAATCATCAAAGTCAAACAAATAATATGTAAGGCTGTGATGCACATTCAGTGTGTCAAATACATCTGCACCATTGAAAACAATGAGGAAAACGCTGCTGTTTCTCTGAGAAAAAACCTTAGTGTGATGTCAGCCTAACTGCTTAATTTCTAAAGCCCAATAAAATGTATTTTGTATAAGTCATTTGTATTGAAACTGGCCTGTAGATATCTATCTATCCTGGCAATATCTATCCTCTACAAAAATCCAAATTGCTATAAACTTCAAATACTGTAACTTCTAATAACTTCAAGGACAATCATAAATACAAGGCAGTTTGAAGAAATGTTAAAGGGAAATTTCTAAATGTTTCAACTTCATATTCATCAACTCCAGCACCACCCCAACATCAGCATATGTGAAAAACGGGCATTTCTATGTTTTGTAGTAAAAAAAGAAAGAGGAAGATAAGTGTTTTCTATGACATCATCAACCAATTAGTAGGCAATGCCTACTCATAATTGGTTAAAATCACACGATGCACACTGATGATGTCATTAGAATCTAGAGCTGAGCATTTAACCAACATTTTTGTTATTTTTCGGTTTTTAAACAACTAATTGACCGACGTCGGCTCAATTATTTGAATTCCATATAGTTCATTTTTTTCTTCTTCTGTGAGCTCGATGCTCAGTTTCTGTAGAGATAAATCAGATCAAGCACGAACTATGCAATGTAGTAGGGAGTTGTAGTTTCCAACAGGCCAATATTCTACATAGTTTAGCACAGAAAATACGGCAATTAATTCCCATAATCCATTGCACGCCCACTTGCTTGTCCACTCTGTGTGGAGCAGATACGGAAAACTCATTGACTGAGACGGAGAGACGAGAGAATGCATGAGAGAGATAAAAAGCAGTTGCGTTGCGAGGATTCTCTACCTGGAAATACATGATCTAAGTGATTGACAGTTGGTGTTCAGCGGTCATAAAAGTAGGTCTTATTTACTTAGAAGAACTACTAAAATAGTGATTTTGTCAGACAGAATAAGCAGCAGCTCTATAGAGATGAGTTGATGACTTGGAATGAAATAATAAAGTCATCAAATAAATATTTTATATGAGAAAGTAAATGATGGTTGATAAGTCATAAACAGTAATGGACAGTCACTACCATCATGGGACTTTTATTCATTGTTTTATTATGTGTTGTTACAGCATTCAACACACATAATCCATAGTGCATTCAATGTCTAAAAAAAGTATTGAAATCCAAAACCGTGATTATTTTTTAAATATTTGAATGGAAACCAAACCAACCTCAAAAAGCACTAATTTCTCAGCACTATTGGAAACAGTTACGTCCCTCTATATTTTTTTTACTACAAAGCATGGAAATGTGTAATTTTCACATATGGTGATGCTGGAGATGAATATGAAGTTGTTAAATTTCCCTTTAAGAACATACCTCATGGCCCCCTTGGGCAGGTAGCTTCCACTGCCCAGACTGCCCTTAGTCAGGTAAATCTCCTTGAACTTAAGTTGTGATTCCTGTTCTTCTTCCTCTTCCTGCTCCATACAGTTGGAGGAAGGGTAGGGAGTCGGGATGCGAAAGCTATTGAAAGACTTTCGACTGCCTGGCCTCTTAGGTACACCAGCCTCAGTAAATCTCACGCGGGACTTGGTGTTAGTCTTATCGTCTAACAGACTGGTGAGTGACGCTGTGAGAGATCTCTGTGACAATGGAGAGGAGGCAGCATCTTGGATGCCCAGTAGTTCGTAAAGACCTGGGATGATGATCTGCATCAGCTTGTCCGATAAAAACTGGACAATCCTCAGACACAAGCCGGCAAGCTGTTGTTTTGTCAGCTGTATTCCAGAAACAGAAGAAGTGTTTTAAAATGTTGCATAGTGCGTCTTTTTAAAGCTTATGAACAAGGTTAAACATTAGGCAGAGTTTTCATGGTAATCTGATTAAATTGTCAGTAACATGATCTTACCGGGTCAAACATGCCCTCACGAATCCCCCTCCATTGCCTGAAAACAATATTGTTATAAATGTTGTCATATCAGGATGCGTGGCAGAATTGTTTTTATTTAATTATTTGCCTGATCGTGAAGTTATACTTGCTTTGTGTCAGTTGTTTTGGCAAAATTGCAATGTGACAACTTTTCTAGCACTGAACATTTTTTTCCGATTGATCAGTTTCTAATTTAATCCTATTTCCTTGAAGGTGTGATAGTACCAAAGAAAACAGAACATACTTCTCAGTTAGGTTTTGAAGGAAGTCCATAAGTGTCAGATGTTCCACAATGTTGAGCTTCCCCTCTTCTGTGGTTTCCATCACTGAGGTTGCTCTGCTCCTGGTACAATTGCTCTGCTCCTGGTAGAAATGTAATTATATTGCAAATAATCAAACTTAATATACAACAAATATCATACTGAAATAATTATTAACTGTTAAAGAGTGGAGGAGCATTGGGCCAATTAAACAACTGCAACACAACAGAGATGGTTGTGGTACGTCAACATTGCCAATGATAGCATCACTATAACATTTTATTGGATTAATGTTGTAATATGAAATGACAAGGTCAACTTACCATCTCATTGACAGCTTCAGAGGTCAGGTGGTCATCCATCACACAGACAGGCAGGTCTAGAGACTGGGACAAGGCTCTATGGTCATAACCAGGAGAGAATGGAAACATCAGAGCAGTCCCAATGGCAGAATCTAACCACTGTCTTCATGTCAAAGACTCACTCACTCATTTGCTTTGTCAAACCTACCCCTTAGAATGACTTCGATATTAACACTGAATATATTTTGTTATTAAGAGATCTCTCAATAATAATTCTCACAATAGCATATTGGTAGTAGTCAGTGACATATTAAAGCTAAGCAGGGCTGGGTGTAATTAAAACCCTGGATGGGGTTCGATCCCGGGCTGAGGTGCTGCCTATTGTTTTTTTCTGAAAGTGTATATAAATGTTGAAAATCTGACATGGTTTCAAAGGTACAAATTCAACCTATTTTATACAAGGTTTGGCTGTGCTGAATTTAGTTTACAATGATGACATCATACTGTGGTTGAAATTTCACCCTCAAAACAACAGTTAGGCCTATACCCCATTATATCCACTACGCCCCTCCCCTCCCCCCCACACACACACACTTTATATTTTACCAATATATATGCAGCCCACCAGCCCTAAAGCATGAACATGTTTTTTTGCTAGAAAATGTGGATTAAGAGAAGCAAAATTATCCTTTTCGCTAGTTTCATCTAAATAGAAGGGCAACATGACATTGACAAACCTTGTCATATCCGCTCTCACCGGGATTTAAAAACCCAGGCTTTCCTAAAATGTTTACCTCAGCCAGTTTAGAACCCAGGTGTGTCTGCAAAACACATGTACTCCTCCATAAGGTTCATGGCTTGCCTATTGTTTTATCGCAGTACAAGAGGGGCAACTGGATTCAGGATTAAACACAAGCAGTCTTTAAGGTATATCTTATTACAGTTTAGGCCTACCTTATTATTTTCTTCCATCTGGCAAAATCATTTTAAGGAATGAAATCTGTTTTGTTGCTAGTATTATTAGTAACTGTAGGAAAATACAGCTGTAAAGTACAAGAATCGGCTACTTTCTGAAGGGCAGCCAAGCTCATAAGCAATTTAGAACCTACAGACAATTATGACAAAGTTGGAACGCATGATTGCGTCACAAACGCCTTGTGGTCACATGTTATTTTAGGGCGTGGCTCCGCATTCGTGACCGGTTCTCTTATTTCTATTTCCCGGTATCCGTTAGTGCTGGAATTTGCGATTAATACTTTTCTCATGCCGAAACCGGATTAAATAAATACCGGTAGTTAAATGACAAAAAATATGATATTCGCAATGTCATTAAGCAACAACAACAAAAACTACAATTTCGAAACATGATTTTGTCATCAGTTCAGTACCATTTGTTTGATTTTGTGGACCCACGACTAGACTTTATCCATGTTAGCTAGTTGCTAGCGATGCTAGTCAGCATAGGCTGCTACGTGATAAACAGTTCGCGTTAGCGAATTAGCTACCTAGCTAGCCAGACTAACAAGCTGTCAAATCCAATGGAAACCGATGCAACCCTGCTGCCAAATAAGGGCTAGCTCGATGACCCGTGGTAACAGTGAGGTCCCCATGAGTTTCAAGGCTTTAATAAGTGCTATCGTGCAGAAAGAGAATAAAATACTGGTTGATGAGCTAGCTAAATTAGCTAGCAAGACGGATATGACCGTTAACAGCGTGCATGCACAAATGCATGACGACACATTGTATCTCAGTGAAGCAGGCATGCAGAACGAGATCGCCCCACCAAGCCAGATAGTAGAGGGGTACAACAACGCCGGGACACAGAGGCATAGCTCATACAATTATATTTTGTTCCAGTCAATGACAATACATGTTGAATAATAAATACCTGCGTCAAATATATGGCATCGCATGCTAGTGCAAAGATAGCTTGCATGAATTTTTTTTTTAAATCCGGTGACCACTAGATGTCCTCGTATATCCACATTTAGATCAAATATACTTGATTTTTCATCAGTACTGTGAATGACAAGCCCACTGAATCTAGTTTAATAATCTTTATACTCAGCAGGTAGAGAGACCTAGGTACTTCAAACCAGTGCTTAATTTGAGCAGGATCATGCCAGAACAGGAGCCGGCACCTTTCCGTTCTGGACTGTTTTGTTCCGGAACCTATTTTACCGAATCCGGTACCTCTCGTGCCATGAAAAATAATTTTAACTTTTTTCTATGTAACAATTATAATAAAAGCGATCAAAGTTCATTCGAGTTGCCTCTTCGTCAATTATCCTGCCCCCTCATCTCTCCAGAGTTGCACTTCATCATTTGTTTCCTTATAGAATCATAGCTGCATGAAGGGTTCTGGAGGAATTTTCTAAAGTTACGGAATTACTGCTGTCTGTTCAGAAATAAATCAAAACATTCAGAATAGCCTAATACGTCATGAGAAGCCCAATAGTTTAGCTAGAGGACCAATAGCTTCTTATTTTTTTAAATAGCCTAGCTGCGGATTGTAGCCCAACAACAAAGAATAGCCTACAGTCGGGAACGCGAGGCAAATCTGTCAGTGAAAAAACAGCACGCAGACAAAACAGGCCTTTTGCAATATTTCAAATACAATCGAGGGAAAACACAGGTTGAAAAGCAATGACTCTTGCTGAAAAGATAAGACTATGCTGTAGACTACCAAAATATTTGATCAACTCCCAAACATTGTTTTACAAAACAGAGAGAGGGAGAGATAGGCTTTTGACACGAGCGCATCGACAATCTCCAGCGAGTGAGCTGCGCATCATTGGGTGAGTCAGTGAAACTGGAAAGCATTTTTAGGACTCATTTCCTCCTCATATTGTAGCCTACTATATGTTTCTCCACAAACCTAGGCCTATAGGCTATTGATGGATTCAAGACAAGGTCGTTTTTATTGATCTCAGATACTAAGTTTGTCAGTGTCAAAGTAGCCTGCCATTTCGATCATTTGTGCGGATTAAAAAAAGATAATGCCAAAGTCTCCAGTCATGTAAAATTATGTAGAATTGCACGAAATGCGGTTTTAAAAAGGCCAACACTTTCCCGGACCCTAGGCTACTAAAAATGTTCACCTACTGTAAATGGCTCTACTCTACTGCCCTACCCAAATGTGATGATATGCGTTCAATGCTCTATTATAATAGGTGATCTTTTTTCTCATGAGTTCTGGTACCACAGAGCCCCCCCTCTGGCACCTCCCAATTTACAAATTAAGCTCTGCTTCAAATTTTGATTTGAACTTGCAACCTTTCGGTTACCAGTCCAACACTCTAACCACTAGGCTACTTGTCTTCATGAAGGGTTTCATGTGAGCCTGTTTGCATCCCTCCCAGCTGCCCACTGCATTGAGGCTAGGTAACACAGTCACCACAGATAAATCCATGATAACCAAAAACTTCAACAAGCATTTCTCAACGGCTGGCCATGCCTTCCTCCTGGCTACTCCAACCTCGGCCAACAGCTCCATGGGAAAGGAAGATGATTCTAAGAAGCAATTTGTTCATTTGGCTGGTGTCAAGTAAAGTATGTGACTAGTACTTACAATAGGAGACATGGTTATGTGATGGGGTGATAGTACTTACAGTAGGAGACATGTGATGGGGCGATAGTACTTACAGTAGGAGACATGTGATGGGGCGATGGTACTTACAGTAGGAGACATGTGATGGGGCGATAGTACTTACAGTAGGAGACATGTGATAGGGCGATAGTACTTACAGTAGGAGACATGTGATGGGGCGATAGTACTTACAGTAGGAGACATGTGATGGGGTGATAGTACTTACAGTAGGAGACATGTGATGGGGCGATAGTACTTACAGTAGGAGACATGTGATGGGGCGATGGTACTTACAGTAGGAGACATGTGATGGGGCGATAGTACTTACAGTAGGAGACACTTACAGTAGGAGACATAGGGCGATAGTACTTACAGTAGGAGACATGTGATGGGGCGATAGTACTTACAGTAGGAGACATGTGATGGGGCGATAGTACTTACAGTAGGAGACATGTGATGGGGCGATAGTACTTACAGTAGGAGACATGTGATGGGGCGATAGTACTTACAGTAGGAGACAGCCACGCCAGCAGTGCTTTGTCAGCATTGTCCCATCACGCACTAGTGACTCCTGTGGCGGGCCAGGCGCAGTGCACGCAGCAGTGCACGCTGACACGGTCGACACGGCTGGCTTCCAGGTTAAGCGGGCATGGTGTCATGAAGCAGTGTGGCTTGGCTTGGCTGGGTTGTGTTTAAGAGGATGCACGGCTCTTGGCTCTCGCCTCTCCCAAGTCCATATGGGAGTTGTAGCAATGGGACAAGACTGTAACTACCAATTGGATACCACTAAATTGGAGAAGAAAAAAAAAGAAGTCACCTTGGGGGTTTGTGGTATATGGCCAATATACCTCCGTGTTGCGTTGTGCCTAAGAACAGCCCTTGGCCGTGGTATATTGGCCATATACCACACCTCCTTGGGCCTTATTTCTTAATTGTACACAATTGGACACTTTTACAATTATTGTATGGTAAACATTGACATCTGTCTGGGTGGAACACCCTCCATAATGGGTGTCTGTGCGGGACACCCTCCATTACGGCTCCATCAGTGCTGAGCCCTCTCACTCTGATTGTATGGGACACTCAATTACGGCTCCTTGTGTTTCCAATCTTCTTCCTCTGGCAGGATTACTTCCACGTGCAACTGTCAGACGACAAGAAGGTGAGGCACTTCCTGGAGCTGAGCTATGCTGGTGCCATCCTTCGGGACAGCTGGGTCCTGACAGACGTTGGCATCACCCCTAGCAGTGCCATCTGCTGCCTGCTGAAGGTACCAGCCGAACACCTAGCTGTTTCTACCCGTGCTTGAAAATGCATATCAAAGTGAGCTGGCTATTGCTTGAAACAGCTTCATACTATCATTAACATAAAGTGTTTCAGATATAGTGTGGTGATATATAGTATGGTGATATATATAGTATGGTGATATATAGTATGGTGATATATATAGTATGGTGATATATAGTGTGGTGATATATATAGTGTAGTGTGGTGATATATAGTGTGGTGATATATAGTATGGTGATATATAGTATGGTTATATAGTATGATTATATAGTATGGTTATATATATAGTATGGTTATATATATATTATGGTGATATAGAGTGTGGTAATATATAGTATGGTTATATAGTATGATTATATAGTATGGTTATATAGTTTGATTAGGTGATTTAGTTAATTCAAACAGGTGCCATTAATACAGGTAATGAGTGGAGGACAGAGGAGCCTCTTAAAGAAGAAGTTACAGGTCTGTGAGAGCCAGAAATCTTGCTTGTTTGTAGGTGACCAAATACTTATTTTCCACCATAATTTGCAAATAAATTCATTAAAAATCCTACAATGTGATTTTTCTGGATTTTATTTCTCATTTTGTCTGTCATAGTTGAAGTGTACCTATGATGAAAATTACAGGCCTCTCTCATCTTTTTAAGTGGGAGAACTTGCACAATTGGTGACTGACTAAATACTTTTTTGCCCCACTGTATAGTATGGTGATATATAGCATGTTGAGGTCACCCTGCTTGAGACTTAAAGTAATATTGCCCTTGCTCAACCAAGACCATGGTTATGGTAGAGTGATTGGTTAGTAAGGACACTGCTTTATACCGAGACCATGGTTATGGTAGAGTGATTGGTTAGTAAGAACACTGCTTTGTGAGTGTGAAGTGTTGTTGTACAGAGGTCCCTGGGTACATGTCCAGAGCCAGACAGGGACAGAACTCACTCTGTTCCACAAAGTTCTGTGGAAGATTTGCTAAGAGGAGAGTGGTTATATATCTAAGTACAAATGTAACCATCAGAATAATGTTTATTTGTGTTCCTTACTCCTTACTTACACATCCCATCATTGACATAGTCAAAGCCAGACCTTCTGTCTGTCTCTCCTTCTTGCTGGTTGACTAGAGTGGAAATCTATAGTATTGTATGGTTGACCTGGGATAGAGCTGAAATGTGGCCCGATGTAGTGTTGCCTTTGTACCAAACACCCTTACAGTCATAAACCTTTTCCCCATGTAATCGCCTCGACCTCAGTCTGGTGTTCGCTAACAGTATCTGAAGAGTCTGTATACCCAGTGGTGTATAGTACAGTAGAGCACAGCAGAGTACAACATACTACAGTAGAGCACAGCAGAGTACAGCAGACAGAGTACAGTAGAGCACAGCAGAGTACAGTAGAGCACAGCAGAGTACAGTAGAGCATAGCAGAGTACAGTAGAGTACAGCAGAGTACAGTAGAGCATAGCAGAGTACAGCAGAGTACAGTAGAGCACAGCAGAGTACAGTAGAGTACAGCAGAGTACAGTAGAGCATAGCAGAGTACAGCAGAGTACAGTAGAGTACAGCAGGCCGTATAGTAGGAGAAGAAGAGGCCCTTTGGGTTCATTGAAATACATATTCATAATATTTATGTTAACAATTTAATCTGCACCCAGATTAGTCTTCAATTTAATTTTCACCCAGATTAGTGTTCAATTTAATCTGCACCCAGATTAGTGTTCAATGTGATAGAACAAAACTCAGTACAGCACATGAATTAGAAAATGTTGTTACAAGTTTGAGCCACGAGATGGTGGTAGATTATAAGTTTAAATAGCATGGACCTTTGATTTGTCTCTGGATAGAAATTGCCCTTGGGCACAGATCTAGGATCAGTTTACTCTCACCAAATCCTAACCATTACCATTAGCAGTAAAAACACAAACCAGACCTAAGATCAGTGCAAAGGAGCCACTTCATCTTACCCCTGTAATTATATGACTCCTAACTTATATATACTGAGTGTACCAAACATTAGAAACACCTTCCTAATATTGAGTTGCACCCCGCCTTTTGCCATCAGAACAGCCTCAATTCGTTGGGGCATGGACTCTACAAGGTGTTTGAAAGCGTTCCCCAGGGATGCTGGCCCATGTTGACTCCAATGCTTCCAACAGTTGTGCCAAGTTGGCTGGATGTTCTTTGGGTGGTGGACCATTCATGATACACACAGGAAACTGTTGTGTGAAAAACCCCAGCAGCATTGCAGTTCTTGACACAAATCGGTGCACCTGGCACCTACTACCCCGTTCAAAGGCACTTAAATATTTTGTCTTGCCCATTCACCCTCTGAATGGCACACATACACAATCTATGCCTCAATTGTCTCAAGGCTTAAAAATCCTTCTTTAACCTGTCCGCTCTCCCTTCATCTACACTGAAGTGGATTTAACAAGTGACATCATTAAGGGATCATAGCTTTCACCTGGATTCACCTGGTCAGTCTTTGTCATGGAAAGAACAGGTGTTCATAATGTTTTGTTTACTCTGGTGTATAAACACAACATAGGTATTTATGTAAAACAAGTGAATTTACTGTATGTCCATGGTCTTATACTTCAGCGGGAGCCGGTGGTGCGTGTGTTCAGTGCCGCCTGACGGGGGAGACCCTCTCAGTCTTGGGCATCATGTGCTTCTCCTGAGTACGTCTGTGGCCAGGCTCATGACCCTGGTGTCCCAGCAGTGTGGGCTTCCCGCTCGGCTCCTTCAGACTGAGCTCTCCCACCGGCCTGCAACTCTACGACTGCAACCGGCTGCACGACTACGCCATTGACCTGGGTATGGCCTTCCTTGTGCGGTTAGAATGCATGGTTCCTCTGGCTCTAACACCTTATGGATGTACCATCCAGAGACAAACGGACTGGATGGAAACACATTCTTGGTTCATGGCAACCAGGAGGA
Source organism: Oncorhynchus clarkii lewisi (assembly GCF_045791955.1). Classification (NCBI taxonomy): domain Eukaryota; kingdom Metazoa; phylum Chordata; class Actinopteri; order Salmoniformes; family Salmonidae; genus Oncorhynchus; species Oncorhynchus clarkii. Next base: position 103,659 of record NW_027260821.1, read on the forward strand.
AACAACCTGCATGTGTCTCTGTCTCCCAGGGGCTACTCTACGGTTGGACACCTGGGATGGGTGGGCGGAGCTCCTCAGAGGCTGCTTCCTGGGACACAGACTGACCGTCCAACGACACCTGTCTAGGGAGAAGACCTGTGATGTCAGGATCAGAGCATCTACACACTGAACTGTATGATAGACTTACTATCAACAGTGATGGTACTGAACCTTTATATAGCTTTCAATGATGGTACTGACCCTGCATATAGCTTACAATCGATGGGATCTGACCCTGTATATAGCTTACAATGATGGGCACTGACCCCTGTATAGAGCTGACAATGAATAGCACTTATGGTACACAAGCTTAGAATGGTACTCACCTGGTATGAGCTCTACAAAGATCCGTGTCACCCTGGTATATAGCTTACAATGATAGTACTGACCCTGTATATAGCTTACAATGATAGTACTGACCCTGTATGTAGCTTACAATGATCTGTAATCCGACCCTGTATGTAGCTTACAATAATGGTACTGACCCTGTATGTAGCTTACAATGATAGGTACTGACCCTGTATATAGCTTACAATGATAGTACTGACCCTAGTATATAGCTTACAATGATAGGTACTGACCCTGTATATAGCTTATATTCTTGCGTTTTTTTCCTTCATACGTTTTTTCTCTTACCCTGAGATTCAGTACTGCATTGTGGGAAAGAGCTTGCAAGTAAGCATTTTACTGTACTGTTTTATAACCCACTGTATCTTGTGAACTTGACAAAAAAAACTTGAAACGTGTTATAAATACATTGATTCTGTATTATTCCAGGTTCCAGCTCCGGGTGGCACTCTACATCGCTGCTTCTCTGGGCCACCTGGACCTGGCCGGCTGGCTGCTGGAGAGAGGGGGTGCGTGTCATTGAGCCGGTGGGGGTTCACCCTTACCGTGAGTGGTGCCACCAGACGGCCCACCCCGACGTCGCCAAGTGTCCCGCTGTCGCCTCCATCGAGCGCGGCCAGCCCACCATCCTCAAACTCTTTTATCGCTCAGCAGCGTTCTGACCCTTGCCTGTCGGGATCCCCCAGGGTCGCGACCCCCTGAGGATCGCCCTTCAGTACGGCCACAGGGAGTGTGTGAGTCACCTGGCCACCAGGCTGTGCTCTGTGGTGGTCCTCCCAAGGTACGGCCCTGCCCATGCGGACATACCTCCAGATAAAGGGCTGGGTGAGGCTGGGGCAGAGGAGGGCAGCATCCAGGGACTGCATGGGCCTCAACAGGGCTCCGCTCAGGACCAGGGTGGGCGGCACGGTCCTGGTGGGGACGGCTCCACCCTCCCCAAGATGTCCTCCAAGCCCAGGAGGAGTGAGGCCAAGGCGGGTATCAGGGTGATGTCCACAGCCTCTCGACGTTTGACCCCCATCAACTGCCCATCTCATGTATCGTGCCCGCTCCGCGCTCCTGGCATCCCAGGATAAACCTCTTCAACTACCGAAGCTACACCCTGTGGCCACGAGGGATGAAAGAGAGAAGAAGAGGGGATGTGGGAGGAAGGGATGTGAGGAGGATGAGAGTGGGGATCAGAACAGCAACCAATGGAGGAGCAAGAGCCCCGCTGCCGCCCATCTCCAGAGACACCAATCTCAGACCTGTGTTTGCCTCGCCAAACTCCGCCCAGATCCTCACCACCTCAGTGGGTGCCCTTTCTCTCCACTGTGACCGCACACCCAGAAGAAACCCCATATACTGTTTGGCCTTGGCCAGGTTAGTCCAAGTTTAAATGGCAGCTACGGTGAATATGAATATTTCTGGAGGTTTCTTATGAAGGTGTGAATACTGTCAGAAGAAGCCTCCTATAATCAGTGGTGGTGGGGGAACACATGTAAAAGCTGTTTACACACTTTTTATTTTATTTTGTTTGCAGCATTTACCCACCTTTTGTGGAAGATGCATTGAAAGTAGAGGAAGCGTCTACTTCTTGAAATCCTGAACGGCAACGAGCATTTACGAGTTAGTTGGTTCATTAATTAATCACGGTCAATGATATACCCTTATCCTCCCTGAATAGATTTCAGTACAAACAAATCATGAGCCAACCATCATGCTTAGAGAGGTACATAGTCAAATCAAATCAACTCAAACTTTATTTGTCACATGCGCTGAATACAACAAGTGTAGATCTTTCCGTGAAATACTTTACTTACAAGCCCTTAACAAACAGTGCAGTTCAAGAAGAGTTGAAGAGAATATTTACCCAATAAACTAAAGTAACAAATAATAAAACATTTGAACTTGTCCGGTGGCCATTTGATTAATTGTTCAGCAGTCTTATGACTTGGGGTTAGATGCTGTTATAGGTTTACCCTAACAAGTCCTGAAACAAATCATGAGCCAACTATCATGCTTAGAAGGTATATAGTGTCAGTCTTATTGGTTCACCCTAACAAGTTGTTTCAGTATGGGGAGAGGATAGGATGTAAGGGCGCTTCATTAATGTATTGAGGCCATCACATATACAGTATTTCACAATGCTAGGACGCAGATTTGGTCTCCTAACCTTGTTCTGGTTGATTGACTCTCTAACAGTGCCTTCACACAGAGACCATGGTTGCAGCAGCTGAATGTAGCGCGGACTCTGTCCAGGAGGAGTGCTCAGCACATTGGGTAGACACCAGGATCCTGGGGTCATTAGACTGCTGAACAGCTCTCACCCCCTAGCCATATCACTGCTGAACAGCTTCTACCCCCAAGTCATTATACTGCTGACAGCGCTGCACCCCCAAGTCATTACACTGCTCAACAGAGTCTACCCCCAAGTTATTAGACTGCTGAACAGCTCCACCCCCAAGTCATTAGACTGCTGAACAGCTTCTACCCCCAAGTCATTAGACTGCTGAGCTTCTACCCCCAAGTCATTAGACTGCTGAACAGCTTCTACCCCCAAGTCATTAGACTGCTGAACAGCTCTCACCCCCAAGTTATTAGACTGCTGAACGTCAATTAAATGGCCACCTGCATGATTTGCATTGACCCCCTTTGTTATTGATGTATTTTTCTAATTGTTTTCCACTGATATTTTTGAATTCTGTTTTATGTATATTATTATAATCCACCCAGATATTCATTCTGTGACACTGACCCGACTTTCACACTAGCTGCTGCTACTGTGTTTATTATCTATCCTGATTGCCTAGTCACTTTTACCCTTACCTACATGTACATACTGTATTACCTCAACTACCTCGCACCCATGCACATTGGTTTGGTATGATTTTTCTGCAGATAAACCTTGTTATTGTTATTGTGTTACTATTTAGAATATATTTTCTTACTTTTTAACTCTGCATTGTTGGGAAAATGGGCTCGCAACAAAACATATCTCACAGTTGTTTTCGGCGTATGTGACCACATCAATTAGATTCTCATCTGAACAAATGAATGCTCTCGTTGTTTCATAATGAAGAATTTATTTTATAAAATATTTTGTTTTCCGTGAAGATTCCAATGTGCTGAGAAAGCCTTTCGTGATGGAATTGAAGCAATCTGGTGAAAGGGAGGGTTTGCGAACTCTTCCTTCAAGTGGAAGGACGATGCGATATCATAAATTCCCTCTGGAGAAAAGGAGCCATGAGATGTTGTCATCGTCTCTGCAACAAAAGACCATCCAGCATGCCATCAATTTACATTTTTAAAATCTATTTTATCAGATACTTATTGAGAGACTTACAAGGAGCAATTAGGATTAAGTGCCTAGCTCAAGAGCACATTGACAGATTTTGCCTTCGTAAACTCAGGGATTCTGAACCAGCAACCTATCGGTTACTGGCCCAACCTCTTAACCCATGAGGCTACCACCCAGCCCACAGTACAGTATGTCATAGGTAACAACTCAGAGGAGTACAACGTCTTTCCAAATGAATTAGTGGAATGGTAAAGGGATAATGTCTCAGTCTTGACTGAGCAGCAGCCTAAACAGCAGCAGGGCTTACCTGGGCAGAGACAGCAGGGAACTGTTCTGAGGCTGGTACTCCAGAGACTCTTGAGGACAGAGGTTCTTAACTACTTTCTGGAACCCTGGTTGGTGGAAAAGGGACATCAAACAAACTGAAATGTTTTCAGATCTTAACAGAGCATATCAATTGCAAAGAAGCAGTGCAATGCCATGACACAAATAATCATATATCTCATAAAAGGTGATAGTGTTATTCATGAAAGATGTAAGTGAAACTACACCTTTGTGTTAAAGGTGAGGACCTGCTCTCCAGCACTGCTTAATGGTATCCCTTTCCAAATCAAACACGCCTCTGACAATGCCACTGGTGGCCACGCTGGGTAGCGGACTCAAAATAACATTTAGCAGTGGCTTTGGTGATCATTTGAAGAATGACCATGCAAGTAGAAGTCTTTGGATCGTTCTGGACTGAAACATCAAAGTTTATGCTTCTCCAATCTATCTCACCACTGTCTCAGGAAGCACTTCACTGTCTCTTCAGCAAATATCTGGAGAAGCTGAGAGGAGAGCTCGGGATATGGCACATTGTTCCTTTCCCCATTCAGCCTTGAAAGAATGGAGTCTGAAGCACTTTTGGCTGCTTCCAATGTTAAGACCTGTGGAGTGCTGTGGCTGTCCTGAGGCTATCACTTTATCCACCAATTTATGACTGAAAATGTGGATGGTCCAAGTGGAAATGATTTTTCTCAATTTCCTAACAGCAGATCGGAGGTCGTCAAGATGTGAAGCACCCTGTCCATTTTCCTGTGTGTTGAATATTTTCCACCATAATGTCCACTACCACCCCAGCAGCTTGCCTGACTTTGTCCACAAAGGTTACAGGAAGTAAGTCCTCTGTGTGAAAGAAGTCCTCAATGATTGTGTTTCTAACAATGGGAAGTCAATCTGAGCAGGAAACTGAGTGGGGATGGGAGTCCCGGGGTAAAGCAAAGTGCCATTTCGACTGCCTTAATTTTGAAGTAGGTGTTAGAGAGATGGAAAGAGCGTGAAGAAGAGGTATTTCTTGTATTTTGGCTGCTTTAGCACTCCTACAACGGATCGTGTCAATATCTTCCAGCATGGATCCTGAGAGCTCAGTGGTTTTAGGTAGTAATTTGTGCGGAATGTCCACACAGGCATCGTTTACACCAGGTGTAACACTGCTCTGTCACTGTGAGATGGCCGAGACTCGCCTCTTCCTTTGTGATGCAGGACTGCTTTGATATGTAAACATTTGGATTGAACCAAGTGTTGTGTCTGATCTTTGAAAGATCTTTTCTGAGAAACTCCGTAATCTTACTTTGCAGACTGTAGTAGATGTTACGAGCAACAGACCAGATTCTTTTCTCAGAAACCTGTCCAGTGGTGAGCAGGGAGGTTCCAGATACCATGTCAGATGATTGGGTGGTCTGGGTGAGCTCCTGCTGGTCTTTCACCATGGTTTGTATAATATCAGTAGATGTGGTGGATGTAGATACAGACTGGAGGTACTTATCTGTTGTGCCTTCCTCCACAATGTTAAATGATCTAGAGAAGGACCTCACTCACTCCTTTCTCAGCTTTGGTTTGGAACTCATGACTAGAGAGTTTTTGGAGGCTCTTTGTTGAAAGACTGTGGGAAGATGCAATGCCTTTCCAAGGCAGCCGTGCTGCAATCTAGACTTACTGGGAGAGGTTCGCTCAGGAGAACCTTGGAGACGTTCAAACATGTCTTCACATGGTGTTGGGGACCTTGACAAGGAGATGTCCTTCAGCAGAGACAGAACACCACCTACCAACATGTTGGCCTCAAGGGACATATCAGATATTTTCTTTCCTACTGTGGAGAAGCAAGGTGCATTTGATGCCTGATCCTCGCATGAGGTCAAGATTGTTGAAAGGACCTCTTTGGTACTATTGGTCAGTAGAGCCTCGTCTGTTTTCAGTTCAGAGAAGTTTTGACTTCGTCCACACCCCTGTGTAGAACGATTTCAGGCTTCAAATGGTGCAAGTGAGGCACACTCGGACCAGAGTCTGCCTCAAATGGTTTGCCAAACCAGGCATCCTTGAGTCCCAAGATGTCCAGAGTCCTCTGTGGGTATATGACTAGACATTCTGCTCAGCATGTCTGACCTCCGCTGGTGAATGATGAAGTCCTTTAATGTCTTCTTAATATTGTTATATAAACTAGTGGTAGCAGACCAGATCCTGCTCTGTAGCTTTTGTGCATTTTCCTGGAGGTCAGGTTCTCTCTCCTCTACTTCTGCAGGTTGCGCCGAGCTCTGCAGGTCTTCCACAAATGTTTCAATGATGCCAAGGCAGCAGAATCCGCACAAATATCCTTTGACCATGTGTACTGGTTTTGAATGGAGCAAGACCTGGATGCTACAGAATAAGCAGGCTGTGCACTAGTTAAGCTACTGTGGACTTTTTAACTAGGAACTAACTGACTGCTTGAGTGGCATTTCTTCTTAAATTCCTCACTTAGAGTTTTTTATACCAAACACAATGGTCAAAGAAGCTGTGGGCCTTACTTGCTGTCCTCAATTGACAGGGGAATGGACATACTATTGGTGATGAGGTCTGGAATGGGAATATCCCCAAGCTGAGTCATAAACACCCTCTACAAATTTCTTCTCTCAATAGAGAAACCTTATCTTTTTCTCCAACAGTGTAGGGGCCCTCCTTTGACATCTCAGTGTTGTACAAGACCAGAAGCTTGGAGATGACTTCTTTGGTGCAAGTTGTCAGAAGGAGCTTGCTTTCTTCTGACTCAGTTTTTGCCCAAAGTAGTTTTGAGCTCTCACTTAGGCCTTTTTGTAAAGTAACTTCACCAGTGGACTTGGCAACTGAGGCTCACTCTTACTGGGCCTATATTTCATGTCTAAGCAAGGAAGTGGAACTGTCTCCTTAAACTGAGCATTTGTGATGTTATCATCAGATGTGACAATGCTCTTTAAGGCACATCGCTGAAGCTTGCCGAAATAATCTTTCAAGTTGTTTTGGATGCTGTGGTAAATGTGAACAGCAGCAGACCAGGATCTTTCTGTCGTAAATTTTCACTTAGTCTAGCTACTCCATCAATATCAAAGTTTTTACAATTATTGTCGCTGCTGAGCTCACGGTGAATTGACTTGGTCTTTATAATGCCAGACAATGTTTTACTTGAGATACCTGTTAACTCAGACTGAACGACTGAACTAGGAGCTTAAACTACTGACTTTTTTGTCAAGAACTCCACTCACTGCTTGTATTGCTGAAATGTTGAAACTCCTGGCTAGAGAGTTTTTGGATGCTCTTAGATGTGAAGCGGGCAGGAGGAAACCAGATTCACTAATATTGTAGCTGCTCTCGCATTCTGATCAGGGCATCAAGATCCTCAATGAAGCCAACATGCGATGACAAAATTGTGATCTTGTCCTTCATATTTTCGAGTAATTTGTCGCTTCATCAACAAAGCTACCATTGTGTCAGAGATGGTGGTCATGACTTGCCCTGTTAGACTCTGCTCTCTTGGTCAACTTTTTCAAGTTTAGCAGCCAGTTCTCTCTACCATGCTCTCAGTCACCTTGGTTCTTAGCCTCCTGTGACGGTGTCACTAGAGAGGTTTGACTTGCGGAGGTAAACTTACGATGACCCACAAGACCGACTCACACCTCAGCCAACTCTGCCATTACAGCAGGGGTTATCATAGAGCCTGCATTTTCAGATGGAGAATTGGACATGCATGCAAGTTTGGAGAGAGAACCTTGGAGGCTGTCCTGCACACAGGTGATAAGGGAAGGGCCTCCTAGACACCTAAGAGGAACTGGCGGCCTCAGAGTTGGTTGTTTTCTTCTGCATTATAGATAGAGGTTAGAGCCTTGGAAAAAAACGGAGAAATCATTAAAGTCAAACAAATAATATGTAAGGCTGTGATGCACATTCAGTGTGTCAAATACATCTGCACCATTGAAAGCAATGAGGAAAACGTAGTTGTCTTCTCTGAGAAAAACAGGTTAGTGTGATGTCAAAACCTAACTGCTTAATCTTGAAAGCTCAATAAAATGTATTTTGTATAAGTCATTTGTATTGAAACTGGCCTGTAGATATCTATTAATCTGGCAATATCTATCCTCTACAAAAATCCAAATTGCTATAAACTTCAATATGGTACTTTTTTATACTTCAAGGACAATCATAAATACAAGGCAAGTTCGAAGAAATGTTAAGGGAAATTTCTAAATGTTTCAACTTCATATTCATCATCTCCCAGCACCAGCCCCAACATCGGCACATGTGAAAAACGGGCATTTCTATGTTTTGTAGTAAAAAAGAAAGAGGAAGATAAGTGTTTTCTATGACATCATCAACCAATTAGTAGGCAATGCCTACTCATAATTGGTTAAAATCACACGATGCACACTGATGATGTCATTAGAATCTAGAGCTGAGCATTTAACCAACATTTTAGTTATTTTTCGGTTTTTAAACAACTAATTGACCGACGTCGGCGCAATTATTTGAATTCCATATAGTTAATTTTTTTCTTCTTCTGTGAGCTCGATGCTCAGTTTCTGTAGAGATAAATCAGATCAAGCACGAACTATGTAATGTAGTAGGGAGTTGTAGTTTCCAACAGGCCAATATTCTACATAGTTTGGCACAGAAAATATGGCAATTAATTCCCATAATCCATTGCACGCCCACTTGCTTGTCCACTCTGTGTGGAGCAGATACGGAAACCTCATTGACTGAGACGGAGAGACGAGAGAATGCATGAGAGAGATAAAAAGCAGTTGCGTTGTGAGGATTCTCTACCTGGAAATACATGATCTAAGTGATTGACAGTTGGTGTTCAGCGGTCATAAAAGTAGGTCTTATTTACTTAGAAGAACTACTAAAATAGTGATTTTGTCAGACAGAATAAGCAGCAGCTCTTTAGAGATGAGTTGATGACTTGGAATGAAATAATAAAGTCATCAAATAAATATTTTATATGAGAAAGTAAATGATGGTTGATAAGTCATTAACAGTAATGGACAGTCACTACCATCATGGGACTTTTATTCATTGTTTTATTATGTGTTGTTACAGCATTCAACACACATAATCCATAGTGCATTCAATGTCTAAAAAAAGTATTAAAATCCAAAACCGTGATTATTTTTTAAATATTTGAATCGAAACATAACCAACCTCAAAAAGCACTAATTTCTCAGCACTATTGGAAACAGTTACGTCCATCTATATTTTTTTTACTACAAAGCATGGAAATGTGTAATTTTCACATATGGTGATGCTGGAGATGAATATGAAGTTGTTAAATTTCCCTTTAAGAACATACCTCATGGCCCCCTTGGGCAGGTAGCTTCCACTGCCCAGACTGCCCTTAGTCAGGTAAATCTCCTTGAACTTAAGTTGTTGTGATTCCTGCTCTTCTTCCTCTTCCTGATCCATACAGTTGGAGGAAGGGTAGGGAGTCGGGATGCGAAAGCAGAGTTTTCATGGTAATCTGATTAAATTGTCAGTAACATGATCTTACCGGGTCAAACATGCCCTCACGAATCCCCCTCCATTGCCTGAAAACAATATTGTTATAAATGTTGTCATATCAGGATGCGTGGAAGAATAGTTTTTATTTAATTATTTGCCTGATCGTGAAGTTATACTTGCTTTGTGTCAGTTGTTTTGGCAAAATTGCAATGTGACAACTTTTCTAGCACTGAACATTTTTTTCCGATTGATCAGTTTCTAATTTGATCCTATTTCCTTGAAGGTGTGATAGTACCAAAGAAAACAGAACATACTTCTCAGTTAGGTTTTGAAGGAAGTCCATAAGTGTCAGATGTTCCACATTGTTGAGCTTCCCCTCTTCTGTGGTTTCCATCACTGAGGTTGCTCTGCTCCTGGTACAATTGCTCTGCTCCTGGTAGAAATGTAATTATATTGCAAATAATCAAACTTAATATACAACAAATATCATACTGAAATAATTATTAACTGTTAGAGTGGAGGAGCATTGGCAACGTTGGGCCAATTAAACAACTGCAACACAACAGAGATGGTTGTGGTACGTCAACATTGCCAATGATAGCATCACTATAACATTTTATTGGATGAATGTTGTAATATGAAATGACAAGGTCAACTTACCATCTCATTGACAGCTTCAGAGGTCAGGTGGTCATCCATCACACAGACAGGCAGGTCTAGAGACTGGGACAAGGCTCTATGGTCATAACCAGGAGAGAATGGAAACATCAGAGCAGTCCCAATGGCAGAATCTAACCACTGTCTTCATGTCAAAGACTCACTCACTCATTTGCTTTGTCAAACCTACCCCTTAGAATGACTTCGATATTAACACTGAATATATTTTGTTATTAAGAGATCTCTCAATAATAATTCTCACAATAGCATATTGGTAGTAGTCAGTGACATATTAAAGCTAAGCAGGGCTGGGTGTAATTAAAACCCTGGATGGGGTTCGATCCCGGGCTGAGGTGCTGCCTATTGTTTTTTTCTGAAAGTGTATATAAATGTTGAAAATCTGACATGGTTTCAAAGGTACAAATTCAACCTATTTTATACAAGGTTTGGCTGTGCTGAATTTAGTTTACAATGATGACATCATACTGTGGTTGAAATTTCACCCTCAAAACAACAGTTAGGCCTATACCCCATTATATCCACTACGCCCCTCCCCTCCCCCCCACACACACACACTTTATATT
>NW_027260822.1:0-10000 GCF_045791955.1 Oncorhynchus clarkii lewisi
GCTCTGTCAGGGGACCGTTACAGACAGCTCTGTCAGGGGACCGTTACAGACAGCTCCGTCAGGGGACCGTTACATACGGCTCCGTCAGGGGACCGTTACAGACGGCTCCGTTACAGACGGCTCCGTCAGGGGACCGTTACAGACGGCTCCGTTAGGGGCCTGTTACAGACAGCTCCGTCAGGGAACCGTTACAGACTGCTCCGTCAGGGGACCGTTCCAGACGTCTCCGTTACAGACGGCTCCGTCAGGGGGAACGTTACAGACAGCTCCGTTACAGACAGCTCCGTCAGGGGACCGTTACAGACGGCTCCGTTACAGACAGCTCCGTTAGGGGTTCGTTACAGACGGCTCCGTCAGGGGACCGTTACAGACAGCTCCGTCAAGGGACCGTTACAGACAGCTCCGTTAGGGGACCGTTACAGACAGCTCCGTCAGGGGACCGTTACAGACGGCTCCGTTAGGGGATCGTTACAGACAGCTCCGTCAGGGGACTCCGTTATGATTATGCAGCTGTAGTTATATAGTTAAGGTAGTACACATCAGGACCTAGTATGATTATGTAGCTATAGTTATGTAGTTAAGGTAGTGCACCTCAGGACCTAGTATGGTTATGCAGCTGTAGTTATGTAGTACACCTCAGGACCTAGTATGATTATGTAGCTATAGTTATGTAGTACACCTCAGGACCTAGTATGATTATGTAGCTATAGTTATGTAGTACACCTCAGGACCTAGTATGATTATGTAGCTATAGTTATGTAGTTATGTAGTACACCTCAGGACCTAGTATGATTATGTAGCTATAGTTATGTAGTACACCTCAGGACCTAGTATGATTATGTAGCTATAGTTATGTAGTTAAGGTAGTACACCTCAGGACCTAGTATGATTATGTAGCTATAGTTATGTAGTGAAGGTAGTACACCTCAGGACCTAGTATGATTATGTAGCTATAGTTATGTAGTACACCTCAGGACCTAGTATGATTATGTAGCTATAGTTATGTAGTTAAGGTAGTACACCTCAGGACCTAGTATGATTATGTAGCTATAGTTAGGCAGTACACCTCAGGACCTAGTATGATTATGTAGCTATAGTTATGTAGTTAAGGTAGTACACCTCAGGACCTAGTATGATTATGTAGCTATAGTTAGGTAGTACACCTCAGGACCTAGTATGATTATGTAGCTATAGTTATGTAGTTATGTAGTACACCTCAGGACCTAGCATGATAATGTAGCAATAGTTATGTAGTACACCTGAGGACCTAGTATGATTATGTAGCTATAGTTATGTAGTTATGTAGTACACCTCAGGACCTAGTATGATTATGTAGCTATAGTTATGTAGTACACCTCAGGACCTAGTATGATAATGCAGCTGTAGTTATGTAGTACACCTCAGGACCTAGTATGATTATGTAGCTATAGTTAGGTAGTACACCTCAGGACCTAGTATGATTATGTAGCTATAGTTATGTAGTTATGTAGTACACCTCAGGACCTAGTATGATTTAGTAGCTATAGTTATGTAGTACACCTCAGGACCTAGTATGATTATGTAGCTATAGTTATGTAGTTATGTAGTACACCTCAGGACCTAGTATGATTATGTAGCTATAGTTAGGTAGTACACCTCAGGACCTAGTATGATTATGTAGCTATAGTTATGTAGTACACCTAAGGACCTAGTATGATTATGCAGCTATAGTTAGGTAGTACACCTCAGGACCTAGTATGATTATGCAGCTATAGTTATGTAGTTATGTAGTACACCTCAGGACCTAGTATGATTATGTAGCTATAGTTATGTAGTACACCTCAGGACCTAGTATGATTATGTAGCTATAGTTATGTAGTTATGTAGTACACCTAAGGACCTAGTATGATTATGTAGCTATAGTTATGCAGTACACCTCAGGACCTAGTATGATTATGTAGCTATAGTTACTTAGTTATGTAGTACACCTCAGGACCTAGTATGGTTATGTAGCTATAGTTAGGTAGTACACCTCAGGACCTAGTATGATAATGCAGCTGTAGTTATGTAGTACACCTCAGGACCTAGTATGATTATGTAGCTGTAGTTATGTAGTACACCTCAGGACCTAGTATGATTATGTAGCTATAGTTATGTAGTTATGTAGTACACCTCAGGACCTAGTATGATTATGTAGCTATAGTTAGGTAGTACACCTCAGGACCTAGTATGATTATGTAGCTATAGTTACGTAGTTATGTAGTACACCTCAGGACCTAGTATGATTATGTAGCTATAGTTAGGTAGTACACCTCAGGACCTAGTATGATTATGTAGCTATAGTTACGTAGTTATGTAGTACACCTCAGGACCTAGTATGATTATGTAGCTATAGTTACGTAGTACACCTCAGGACCTAGTATGATAATGCAGCTGTAGTTATGTAGTACACCTCAGGACCTAGTATGATTATGTAGCTGTAGTTATGTAGTACACCTCAGGACCTAGTATGATTTAGTAGCTATAGTTATGTAGTACACCTCAGGACCTAGTATGATTATGTAGCTATAGTTACGTAGTTATGTAGTACACCTCAGGACCTAGTATGATTATGTAGCTATAGTTACGTAGTACACCTCAGGACCTAGTATGATAATGCAGCTGTAGTTATGTAGTTAAGGCATAAAGACAGTTGTATGAAATTGAAGCTTGTTATATGATTTAACTTTACGTAAGTTATAAACTAACAGCAGGGGGGAGGGAGGCAGGGAGGGGGGGAGGCAGGGAGGGGGACATGAAGACAGGGAGGGGGGGGGGGGCAGGGAGGGGGACATGAAGACAGGGAGGGGTGGCAGGGAGGGGACATGGAGACAGGGAGGGGGGGGGCAAGGAGGAAGGCAGGCAGGAAGGCAGGCAGGGAGGGAAGCAGGCAAGGGGGAAGGAGAGGCTGAGACGGGGGAGACGAGAGGGGGAGACGAGAGGGGGGAGACGAGAGCGGGAGACGAGAGGGGGGAGACGACACGGGGGAGACGAGAGGCTGGGAGGGGGGGACGAGAGGCTGGGAGGGTGGAGACGAGAGGCTGGGAGGGTGGAGACGAGAGGCTGGGAGGGGGGAGACGAGAGGCTGGGAGGGGGAGACTAGAGGCTGGAGTCTAGAGGCTGGGAGAGGGGAGACAGGGAGGCACAGAGGGAGATTGGTAGAAGAGAGGCTGGGAGGAAGGAGAGAGAGGCATGGCTATAGTGTTGTTAGGTGGACCAACCTACTGTAACCTTGACCTCCAGACGACATGGCTACAGTGTTTGTCTTTCCATGCTGTTGGTTAGTTTATCCAGGGAGATTAACCTCTGAGGAGGCACCTTGAGGAGGGCAGCCCCAGGTCTGACCAGCCCAGCGCAGGGAGCTGGTACTGCCTTTCGGTGCTGGGGCTGTGGTTGGCGGGGCTGTGGTTGGCAGGGCTGTGGTTGGCGGACTGTGGTTGGCGGACTGTGGTTGGCGGACCGTGGTTGGCGGACCGTGGTTGGCGGACCCTGCAGAACCCTGGACTGTTTGCTGATTTGCCCTGTGAAATCCCACACAAACTGTCTCTCTAATGGACCAACATCAACCCACGCCCGACCAGCAGCAGCAGCAGCTCCCACCCCCACCACAGCCAGCAGCTCCCACCCCCACCACAGCCAGCAGCTCCCACCCCCACCACAGTGAGCAGCAGCTCTCACTCCCACCACAGCGAGCAGCAGCTCTCACCCCCACGCCCCTCCAGCAGCAGCTCCCACCCCCACGCCCAGCAGCTAATTGACCCCCCCCCCACAGCAGCACACCCATTCACCTCTGAACGAAACCATCTCAGGCTGACCAAGTGGACCTCAGCCTGTGGCATGTTGTTAATTGTGTCCCAAATGGAACCCCTTTCCCTACATAGTGCACTACTATTGACCTGGCCCCTGGAACGAAGACCACATGTGGGGTTGAACTAAGTAGCTGAGAATCCACTTCTGAAACTGAACAGTAGACCGGGCTGGGGCAACATAAGGAGTTTCTCAGCTGGTGGTAATTATCACCAGCAGCAGGAAGGGGTCGGGGTTGTGTCTGTGTCCGTGTCCAAAGTGCATTGTGGTTGCAGCAGCCTATGTCCACACAGCAGCCCCAGGCTAATGTTCTCTGTGATAGAGAAGCCACATAGTTCCTTTAAATGCACCACATTAGTAATGTGGTTTTCAGCCAATGGATTGGAGAAAGTGATGAGGATAATTGGTAGAATTGGGATTTATTGTGTAAATGTAATACATGCTTCATTTAGAAATCAAAGGCCTCAGTAGATGTGTTAGTGGACATAGAGAGGCCTCATCAGGTTTCAGGTCTTCCTGACTTGTTGGTGTTGATGTAGAAGATGTGTTAGTGGACATAGGAAGGCCTCATCAGGTTTCAGGTCTTCCTGACTTGTTGGTGTTGATGTAGAAGATGTGTTAGTGGACATAGGAAGGCCTCATCAGGTTTCAGGTCTTCCTAACGTGTTGGTGTTGATGTAGAAGATGTGTTAGTGGACATAGGAAGGCCTCATCAGGTTTCAGGTCTTACTGACTTGTTGGTGTTGATGTAGAAGATGTGTTAGTGGACATAGGAAGGCCTCGTGAGGTTTCAGGTCTTCCTAACTTGTTGGTGTTGATGTAGAAGATGTGTTAGTGGACATAGGAAGGCCTCGTCAGGTTTCAGGTCTTACTGACTTGTTGGTGTTGATGTAGAAGATGTGTTAGTGGACATAGGAAGGCCTCATCAGGTTTCAGGTCTTACTGACTTGTTGATACAGAAAATGTGTTAGTGGACATAGGAAGGCCTCATCAGGTTTCAGGTCTTCCTGACTTGTTGATGCAGAAAATGTGTTAGTGGACATAGGAAGGCCTCGAGGTCATTTCCTACGGGACACGATATTCATATCCCCCTTTTTCCCAAGATGATTTAGTCCACCTCATAACAGTTACTGTTCCAGACAGTTTCTCTCTTGGAGAAATCTCTTCACTACGGTATCCATGAATAAACTACAGTAGCATTTATGATACTTGACTTTGTCAACTCCGCTTTTCACTCATTTTAATTTAAAGAGCAAAACTGGTTAACATGTTTGCCCCTACGACAGACCATGCAAAGGTGTTTTTTGTGAGGATTTTGAAGGACTTTTCTGTTCCTCCAAATCCTCTTTCTCTGTGACCTACTTGCCTACTTCCCAACATTCCCTAGGGCTGACAGATGTATTCATACTAGGAAGGGCTGACAGATGTATTCACACTGGGAAGTGCTGACAGATGTATTCATACTAGGAAGGGCTGACAGATAGATTCATACTAGGAAGGGCTGACAGATGTATTCATACTAGGAAGGGCTGACAGATGTATTCATACTGGGAAGGGCTGACAGATTCATACTAGGAAGGGCTGACAGATGTATTCATACTAGGAAGGGCTGACAGATGTATTCATACTGGGAAGTGCTGACAGATGTATTCATACTAGGAAGGGCTGACAGATAGATTCATACTAGGAAGGGCTGACAGATGTATTCATACTAGGAAGGGCTGACAGATGTATTCATACTGGGAAGTGCTGACAGATGTATTCATACTGGGAAGGGCTGACAGATATATTCATACTAGGAAGGGCTGACAGATATCTTCATACTGGGAAGGGCTGACAGATGTATTCATACTGGGAAGGGCTGACAGATATATTCATACTAGGAAGGGCTGACAGATGTATTCATACTGGGAAGTGCTGACAGATGTATTCATACTGGGAAGTGCTGACAGATGTATTCATACTGGGAAGTGCTGACAGATAGATTCATACTGGGAAGGGCTGACAGATATATTCATACTAGGAAGGGCTGACAGATAGATTCATACTAGGAAGGGCTGACAGATGTATTCATACTAGGAAGGGCTGACAGATGTATTCATACTGGGAAGTGCTGACAGATAGATTCATACTGGGAAGGGCTGACAGATATATTCATACTAGGAAGGGCTGACAGATGTATTCATACTAGGAAGGGCTGACAGATGTATTCATACTAGGAAGGGCTGACAGATGTATTCATACTGGGAAGTGCTGACAGATGTATTCATACTGGGAAGGGCTGACAGATATATTCATACTAGGAAGGGCTGACAGATGTATTCATACTGGGAAGTGCTGACAGATAGATTCATACTGGGAAGTGCTGACAGATGTATTCATACTGGGAAGGGCTGACAGATATATTCATACTAGGAAGGGCTGACAGATGTATTCATACTGGGAAGTGCTGACAGATGTATTCATACTAGGAAGGGCTGACAGATATATTCATACTAGGAAGGGCTGACAGATGTATTCATACTGGGAAGTGCTGACAGATGTATTCATACTGGGAAGGGCTGACAGATATATTCATACTAGGAAGGGCTGACAGATGTATTCATACTGGGAAGTGCTGACAGATTCATACTGGGAAGTGCTGACAGATGTATTCATACTGGGAAGGGCTGACAGATGTATTCATACTGGGAAGGGCTGACAGATAGATTCATACTAGGAAGTGCTGACAGATGTATTCATACTGGGAAGGGCTGACAGATGTATTCATACTAGGAAGTGCTGACAGATGTATTCATACTGGGAAGTGCTGACAGATGTATTCATACTGGGAAGGGCTGACAGATGTATTCATACTGGGAAGGGCTGACAGATGTATTCATACTGGGAAGGGCTGACAGATAGATTCATACTAGGAAGTGCTGACAGATGTATTCATACTGGGAAGGGCTGACAGATGTATTCATACTAGGAAGTGCTGACAGATGTATTCATACTGGGAAGGGCTGACAGATGTATTCATACTAGGAAGTGCTGACAGATGTATTCATACTGGGAAGGGCTGACAGATGTATTCATACTAGGAAGTGCTGACAGATGTATTCATACTGGGAAGGGCTGACAGATGTATTCATACTGGGAAGGGCTGACAGATGTATTCATACTGGGAAGTGCTGACAGATGTAGTCATACTGGGAAGGGCTGACAGATGTATTCATACTGGGAAGGGCTGACAGATGTATTCATACTAGGAAGGGCTGACAGATATATTCATACTAGGAAGTGCTGACAGATGTATTCATACTGGGAAGGGCTGACAGATGTATTCATACTGGGAAGTGCTGACAGATGTATTCATACTGGGAAGTGCTGACAGATGTATTCATACTGGGAAGTGCTGACAGATGTATTCATACTGGGAAGTGCTGACAGATGTATTCATACTGGGAAGTGCTGACAGATGTATTCATACTGGGAAGTGCTGACAGATTTATTCATACTGGGAAGTGCTGACAGATGTATTCATACTGGGAAGTGCTGACAGATGTATTCATACTAGGAAGTGCTGACAGATGTATTCATACTGGGAAGTGCTGACAGATGTATTCATACTGGGAAGTGCTGACAGATGTATTCATACTAGGAAGGGCTGACTTTACTGACAGATGTATTCATAGTGGGAAGGGCTGACTTTACTGACAGATGTATTCATAGTGGGAAGGCCTGACTTTACTGAGAGATATTTCATACTGGGAAGGGCTGACTTTACTGAGAGATATTTCATACTGGGAAGGCCTGACTTTACTGAGAGATATTTCATACTGGGAAGGGCTGACTTTACTGACAGATGTATTCATAGTGGGAAGGGCTGACTTTACTGACAGATGTATTCATAGTGGGAAGGCCTGACTTTACTGAGAGATATTTCATACTGGGAAGGGCTGACTTTACTGAGAGATATTTAGAACCTGACTATTTTAGTTAAACAGAAAATCTGAGAGCGAGGAGAGAGGAGAGAGGAGAGCTAGAGGAGAGAGAGAGTGAGGAGAGAGAAGAGAGGAGAGAGGAGAGAGGAGAGGAGAGAGGAGAGAGATATATATATATATATATAGTATATATATAATATAATATATATAATATGACATGTATGTGTAATGTTTACTGTTAATTTTAGTTTATTTCACTTTATATATTCACTTTATATATTATCTACCTCACTTGCTTTGGCAATGTTAACACGTTTCCCATGCCAATAAAGCCCTTGAATTGAATTGAATTGAGAGAGAGAGGAGAGGAGAGCTAGAGGAGAGAGGAGAGCTAGAGGAGAAAGCTTAGAGACAAACAGATGCCAGGCGTTAGAGGTCTGTGAGTAATTCAATTTCAACTCTTAGAAAATTGATTTTCAAAGTTATAGCCACATGTGCTACAAAGATGTCTGTCTGACAGTGGCCCCTCAGTTGTCCCTACTTAATCATTATTCCTAGCCGTGAATCCTGCCGAGCTGAGTGAGACAAAGTGACAAATTAGAGTTAATCTGCCTCTTCCTGTCCTGAAGGAAACTATGTGAAACTAGTGGAAAGAGACAAGTGTTGACTGACCCCAATGATCACCCCCATACTGCAATCAGGAGAGAGAGAGAGAGAGGGAGACAGGGAGAGAGAGACAAAGAGAGAGAGAGAGAGGGAAAGAGGGAGAGAGAGAGAGAGAGAGAGAGAGGGAAAGAGGGAGAGAGAGAGAGGGAAAGAGGGAGAGAGAGAGAGAGAGAGAGAGCGAGACAGGGAAAGAAGCAGAGAGAGAGGGAGGGAGAGAGACAGAGAGACAGGGAAAGAGAGAGAGAGAGAGAGAGACAGGGAAAGAAGCAGAGAGAGAGGGAGGGAGAGAGAGAGAGAGACAGGGAAAGAAGCAGAGAGAGAGAGACAGGGCGAGAGAGAGAGACAGGGCGAGAGAGAGAGACAGGGCGAGGGAGAGAGACAGGGAAAGAGAGAGAGAGACAGGGAAAGAGAGAGAGAGAGAGAGACAGGGAGAGAGAGAGACAGGGAAAGAAGCAGAGAGAGAGGGAGGGAGAGAGAGAGAGACAGGGAAAGAAGCAGAGCGAGAGGGAGGGAGAGAGAGAGAGAGACAGGGAAAGAAGCAGAGAGAGAGGGAGGGAGAGAGAGAGACAGGGAAAGAAGCAGAGAGAGAGGGAGGGAGGGAGAGAGACAGGGAGAGAGAGAGAGAGACAGGGAAAAAGAGAGAGACAGAGAGACAGGGAAAGAAGCAGAGAGAGAGGGAGGGAGAGAGAGAGAGAGACAGGGAAAGAAGCAGAGAGAGAGAGAGACAGGGCGAGGGAGAGAGACAGGGAAAGAGAGAGAGAGAGACAGGGAGAGAGAGAGAGAGAGGGAAAGAGAGAGAGAGAGACAGGGAGAGAGAGAGACAGGAAAAGAAGCAGAGAGAGAGACAGGGAAAGAAGCAGAGAGAGAGGGAGGGAGAGAGAGAGAGACAGGGAAAGAAGCAGAGAGAGAGGGAGAGAGAGAGAGAGAGACAGGGAAAGAAGCAGAGAGAGAGGGAGGGAGAGAGAGAGAGAGACAGGGAAAGAAGCAGAGAGAGAGGGAGGGAGGGAGAGAGACAGGGAGACAGGGAGAGAGAGAGAGAGACAGGGAAAAAGAGAGAGAGACAGAGAAACAGGGAAAGAAGCAGAGAGAGAGGGAGGGAGAGAGAGAGAGAGACAGGGAAAGAAGCAGAGAGAGAGAGAGACAGGGCGAGGGAGAGAGACAGGGAAAGAGAGAGAGAGAGACAGGGAGAGAGAGAGAAAGGGAAAGAAGCAGAGAGAGAGGGAGGGAGAGAGAGAGAGACAGGGAAAGAAGCAGAGAGAGAGGGAGGGAGAGAGAGAGAGACAGGGAAAGAAGCAGAGAGAGAGGGAGGGAGAGATAGAGACAGGGAAAGAAGCAGAGAGAGAGGGAGAGAGAGAGAGAGACAGGGAAAGAGAGAGAGAGAGAGACAGAGAGACAGGGAAAGAAGCAGAGAGAGAGGGAGGGAGAGAGAGACAGAGAGACAGGGAAAGAAGCAGAGAGAGAGAGAGACAGGGCGAGAGAGAGAGACAGGGAAAGAGAGAGAGAGAGACAGGGAAAGAGAGAGAGAGACAGGGAAAGAGAGAGAGAGACAGGGAAAGAGAGAGAGACAGGGAGGGAGAGAGACA
>NW_027260822.1:15000-87500 GCF_045791955.1 Oncorhynchus clarkii lewisi
ACATCTCCTGATGTACTGGCCTGTCTCCTGGTAGCGCCTCCATGCTCTGGACACTACGCTGACAGACACAGCAAACCTTCTTGCCACAGCTCGCATTGATGTGCCATCCTGGATGAGCTGCACTACCTGAGCCACTTGTGTGGGTTGTAGACTCCGTCTCATGCTACCACTAGAGTGAAAGCACCACCAGCATTCAAAAGTGACCAAAACATCAGCCAGGAAGCATAGGAACTAAGAAGTGGTCTGTGGTCACCACCTGCGGAACCACTCCTTTATTGGTGGTGTCTTGCTAATTGCCTATATATTTCCACCTGTTGTCTATTCCATTTGCACAACAGCATGTGAAATTAATTGTCAATCAGTGTTGCTTCCTAAGTGGACAGTTTGATTTCACATAAGTGTGATTGACTTGGAGTTACATTGTGTTGTTTAAGTGGTCCCTTTATTTTTTTGAGCAGTATATATATATATATATATATATATACATACAGCGGGGCAAAAAAGTATTTAGTCAGCCACCAATTGTGCAAGTTCTCCCATTTAAAAAGATGAGGCCTGTAATGTTCATCATAGGTACACTTCAACTATGACAGACAAAATGAGGGAAAAAAAATCCAGAAAATCACATTGTATGATTTTTTATTTATTTATTTGCAAATTATGGTGGAAAATAAGTATTTGGTCAATAACAAAAGTTTCTCAATACTTTGTTTCTGTTTACTTTGTTTCTGTTCAGTTTTCTGTAAGTCTTCACAAGGTTTTCACACACTGTTGCTGGTATTTTGGCCCATTCCTCCATGCAGATCTCCTCTAGATCAGTGATGTTATATATATATACATACATACATACATACATACACACACATACACACCGGTACTATTTATACACCAGTACTATTTATACACCAGTACTATATATACCAGTACTGAGTAACTTGGCTATATACACTGGCAACCAGTACTATATATACCAGTACTATATATACCAGTACTGAGTCAATGGTAACTTGTCTATATACACTGGCAACCAGTACTATATATACCAGTACTATTTATACCAGTACTGAGTTAATGATAACTAGTCAATATACACTCTCTACCAGTACTGAGACCATGTTCAGGGGTACAAGGTAATATCAAATCAAATCAAATTTATTTATATAGCCCTTCGTACATCAGCTGATATCTCAAAGTGCTGTACAGAAACCCAGCCTAAAACCCCAAACAGCAAGCAATGCAGGTGTAGAAGCACGGTGGCTAGGAAAAACTCCCTAGAAAGGCCAAAACCTAGGAAGAAACCTAGAGAGGAACCAGGCTGTGTGGGGTGGCCAGTCCTCTTCTGGCTGTGCCGGGTGGAGATTATAACAGAACATGGCGAAGATGTTCAAATGTTCATAAATTACCAGCATGGTCAAATAATAATAGTCACAGGCAGAACAGTTGAAACTGGAGCAGCAGCACGGCCAGGTGGACTGGGGACAGCAAGGAGTCATCATGTCAGGTAGTCCTGAGGCATGGTCCTAGGGCTCAGGTCCTCTGAGAGAGAGAAACGTGTGTGGCACGTCCGGTGAACAGGTAAGGGTTCCATAGCCGCAGGCAGAACAGTTGAAACTGGAGCAGCAGCACGGCCAGGTGGACTGGGGACAGCAAGGAGTCATCATGTCAGGTAGTCCTGAGGCATGGTCTTAGGGCTCAGGTCAGTTGAAACTGGAGCAGCAGCACGGCCAGGTGGACTGGGGACAAAAGGTCTTTGATTCAGCTGACCATGAATTGTTGCTAGCTAGACTCAGAAACATTGGTCTCAGGGGTAGTAAATTGGTTAAGGAACTACATTAATGACAGAACACAATGTGTATATACTGACAATCGCAAGTCTGACTTGAGATTAATGGAGGTGTGCCCCAGGATGTACAGGTAGTTTGTTCTTACCTTGCCTCTCTGTCAGGATGACCAGGTAGTTTGTTCTATCCTCTCCTCTCTCTGTCAGGATGTACAGGTAGTTTGTTCTAACCTCTCTGTCAGGATGACCAGGTAGTTTGTTCTAACCTCTCTGTCAGGATGTTCAGGTAGTTTGTTCTAACCTCTCTGTCAGGATGTACAGGTAGTTTGTTCTAACCTCTCTGTCAGGATGACCAGGTAGTTTGTTCTAACCTCTCTGTCAGGATGTACAGGTAGTTTGTTCTAACCTCTCTGTCAGGATGACCAGGTAGTTTGTTCTATCCTCTCCTCTCTCTGTCAGGATGTTCAGGTAGTTTGTTCTAACCTCTCTGTCAGGATGTTCAGGCAGTTTGTTCTAACCTCTCTGTCAGGATGTTCAGGCAGTTTGTTCTAAACTCTCTGTCAGGATGTTCAGGCAGTTTGTTCTAACCTCTGTCAGGATGTACAGGTAGTTTGTTCTAACCTCTCCTCTCTCAGACAGGATGTACAGGTAGTTTGTTCTAACCTCTCCTCTCTGTCAGGATGTACAGGTAGTATGTTTTAACCTCTGCCAGGACGTACAGGTAGTTTGTTCTAACCTCTCCTCTCTCTGTCAGGATGTTCAGGTAGTTTGTTCTAACCTCTCTGTCAGGATGTACAGGTAGTTTGTTCTAACCTCTCTGTCAGGATGTACAGGTAGTTTGTTCTAACCTCTCTCTGTCAGGATGTACAGGTAGTTTGTTTTAACCTCTCCTCTCCTCTCTCTGTCAGGATGTTCAGGTAGTTTGTTCTAACCTCTCCTCTCCTCTCTCTGTCAGGATGTACAGACAGTTTGTTCTGTCAATCCTGCTTGCAGGCGTCCTGTGCCTGGTGGGCGGCGACACCCGCAAGACCCGCCTCCAAGGCTCCATCCCCAACCCTTTCAAAGGGAACGGCAACACCTCTGACAAACGCACCCGTAAACAGGAAATACTTGCCTCCAGCCAGGAAGCTCTGGTCGTCACAGAGAGGAAGTACCTGAAGAGTGACTGGTGCAAGACCCAGCCGCTGCGTCAGACGGTGAGCGAGGAGGGCTGTCTCAGTCGTACCGTCATCAACAGGTTCTGCTACGGACAGTGTAACTCCTTCTATATCCCACGACACGTTAAGACGGAGCAGGAGTCTTTCCGGTCCTGTGCTTTCTGCCGGCCGCAGCGTTTCACCACGCTGACCGTAGAGCTGGACTGTCCCGACCTCCAGCCGCCCTTCAGGCACCGCAAGATCCAGAGAGTCAAACAGTGTCGCTGTATATCGGTCTCCGTCGGTGACTCTGGGAAGCGGTGATACTCGTCTCTCTCTTTTTTTTATCATCTTGGACAATCCCTAGATACTGTCCAGATATTCTGCTCACCTCACAGGAGACAGTTTGTACAAGACTCGAGTACATGGAGGGTGAGGACATGCATTTTTACTGACGGCACATAGAATTAATACATAAAAGCTGAAGGGGCCCACTCTCTTTAGAAGTACTGAGCATGACGGACGTTTCTATGGAGCAGCTCTGTGTTGATCATACCAAGCACTCTATATGAGACAAACGGACATTTCTACAACCCAGACCGATTAAACCCATACACTCTGTAGTTCAAAGATGGTGGATAAATGAAGATGTCTTACTCAGGCGGGTTTACCGTTAAAAACAAAAAATGGTCACAATTCCAGACTGCTTAAGGAAGTGCCTTTCCAATAGACAATGCGATAGCAGCTGGGTCTGGTCTACTTAGTTCATTGACTGTATATGAACCCGGGGGAAAAAAGCAGAGTGAGACATCTCACTTCCTCTACGGTCTCTGCAGAAGCAGACTTACCTGGACCACAGGTCTCCTCAGCCTGTCGGAGAGGGGGGGGGGGGGGGTCGTATTGAAATGGAAGAAAACTGACTGAAACAAAAAGAGACTTGTCCAATACAAAATGCTAATTTTCAACTACAAAATGTGTTTCTAATGTGTGCCCTCCTAATGGATATGACCTTATTCCACAGAGGGACTCTGGTAGAGAGGTTGTTGGAGAGACTGACTGGGTTAGTAGAAGGTCCTACTGCAGCAACAGCTGACCTGGGGGTTTCACAGAGGGTAGGAGGGTGTTGAATAGAGACTGACTGGGTTAGTAGAAGGTCCTACTGCAGCAACAGCCGACTTGGGGTTTCAGAGGGTAGGAGGTTGTTGAATAGAGACTGACTGGGTTAGTAGAAGGTCCTACTGCAGCAACAGCCGACCTGGGGTTTCACAGGCAATATATCATTCTGTACAAATAAATATCACATTATTATTAGATTTAGAGAGATTATATCAATACAATGTTATATTACAATAGCATTTATATTTACATAAATGAATAAATGATATGCTAAATCTGTACCGAAGTTGAAAGTTTATCTTGGTGTGTTTTCATTGTGTTTTGTTTAAACTTTGCCGTCAGTATTGTAAAAAGTTCAGATGAAAGTTGCTGCAAACAACAACACTCAGTCTGAAGACTCATATTCTTAACCATCGTCTTTCAGGACACGTTTCTGATTAGAACGCCGGCCTTCAAAAGAGAATCAAAATCAACCAACCACAGAAAGGCTGTTCTCAACAAAAGAGAATCAAAATCAACCTGCACCAACCACAGAGAGGCTGAATTTATTCCTTTTTATTGTAGATAAATGACATTGCTGCTCCCAGAAACAAGCAGAGATCCAGTAACATACTAACAACATTTGACAATAATAAACCGTTATCCAACAACTCCAGGATGATGATTTAACATGCTGCGGGACAGAAAATAAAAATCTTTACAAAAATATGTTACACAAAGAATACAATACTACCTTACATTGATAAAAGCATTTTAAATATATTATTTTTAGTAATCAAGTCAATAATTTGAATGCACTTTTCAATGTAAAATGAACAATTCCTTTAGGACTGTTCACTAATCTTACATTAACAAAATGTTTGTCAAACCAACAGACTACATTTCCCATAAGCCTCTCTGTCCTCACATACATTAGAAATGTCTTCTTACCGAGTCACATGGACATCACTTCAGATAAATGAAACGGGACTAAGTTATACATTTGCAGTTTTACACAAAAATGGGCATATATTTTTCCTCGATAAGAGTAGAAATATGTCTTTGAAGTGATGTTTTTATTGTTAAGTGAGTAAAACATGCCAGAAGTCTATTCTACAGCTGGTCTTCTAGACTGAGTGAACAGTGATCAGATAACAGCTTCTGTGGGTAAACCTCTCTACTGGTCAGGAAGGATACAGAGAGCTCTTCTCTGTCGGACACAATCTAGTTGAGCTCAACGTTGGACATCATGGCTGTATGCCAAATGGATCCCTATATAGACCAATACTATGGGCCCTAATCCAAAGTAAGGTACTAAATAGGGAATAGGGAGCAGTTTGGGACACAGACCATTATTCAAAGTTATTATGTTGCTGTAAGAACACCCAGCTAAGCTGATCCATTATTGACTTGGACTAAAGAACATGGGTAACACTCATTCGGTTTTTTACCCCCCCCCCCCCCCCCCCCAATACCACGTTTAATTTCAAATGCATGTTGAGAACACAAACTGCTTTTTGGGATTAAGAAGGGTGAATTACTCTTGATTAGATCAACGGCCTAAAACCAACAACACCGAACATCAACATGTTGACGGTGACCTGTCAGAGTCTGCATCCCAAATGGAACACTAGATAGTGCATAGGTCCTGGTCAACAGTAGTGTACTATATAGGGAATAGGGTGCATGGGCCCTGGTAAAAAGTAGTGTACTATATAGGGAATAGGGTGCATGGGCCCTGTTCAACAGTAGTGCACTATATAGGGAATAGGGTGCATGGGCCCTGGTCAACAGTAGTGTACTATATAGGGAATAGGGTGCCATTTGGGATGCATCCTGGACAACGGCTGTGTTCGTTTTCCTTCTTCACGTTCTGCTGTGTTTCTCTTCACACGTCTCCTCTCTCACGTCCAATGAGGTTGTTTTTTAATATGTACACAATCACTGTTTCAGTGAGCCAAATACACATTTATATTGCTTTGGAAAATACATCTCGTCATGGTATACAGTAAGCTTGAATAGTTAACATGTTTGGCATTTCAGATCAGTACTGTAGGGGGTATGACTGGAGAAGATGGCTCCAGGTATCTCAACAGTAGGGGGTAGGACTGTGGAGAAGATGGCTCCAGGTACCTCAACAGTAGGGGGTGGGACTGTGGAGAAGATGGCTCCAGGTACCTCAACAGTAGGGGGTGGGACTGTGGAGAAGATTGCTCCAGGTACCTCAACAGTAGGGGGTGGGACTGTGGAGAAGATTGCTCCAGGTACCTCAACAGTAGGGGGTGGGACTGTGGAGAAGATTGCTCCAGGTACCTCAACAGTAGGGGGTGGGACTGTGGAGAAGATTGCTCCAGGTATCTCAACAGTAGGGGGTAGGACTGTGGAGAAGATGGCTCCAGGTACCTCAACAGTAGGGGGTGGGACTGTGGAGAAGATTGCTCCAGGTATTTCAACAGTAGGGGGTAGGACTGTGGAGAAGATGGCTCCAGGTATCTCTACAGTAGGACTGTGGAGAAGATGTCTCCAAGTACCTCTACAGTAGGTATGCTTTACTATGTCCCTGTGGAAGTCATCCTATAAATATAGTTCTGGTATAATGACATCCTCTGACCTCTGATCCCATGGTGCTTCCCTCTTCCTTCTGATTGGATGTTGATGTTTGTGTGTCTGATGAGCTAATAACAGAAGCCTGCATAGTCGGTCCCATAGAGCAGGCAGGAGGACCGGGAGACGGACAGACTGACAGCTGCTTGGAGTCAAAAAATAAAAAGTAGTATGTCCCAAACGGCGCCCTATTCCCTATGTAGTGCACTACTTTAGACTAGAGCCCTATGGGACCCAGGTCTAAAGTAGTGCCCTACATGGGGAATAGGGTGTCATTTTGGTTCTTGTTCTAAAGCCTAAGTGATTCATCTGTAGTAGTACATGCAGTCCAATGTGGTTGTTCCTCGTCTCTCTCTCCAGTAAACGTAGACGTCCACCGGTCTTAAATCTTCATGCCCAGCTTGGCTTTCTGTGGAAAAACAATATGTTAAATGTTCAGATGTGCTTTCTTCAGGTTTTAACAGTGAGTAAGACTCAATCAAGTAAAAGTCCATGTGTATATAGTGGCCAATTATATTGTGAGGTTGATCACTTACAATTCCCGAAGCATGCTTGGGTTTGACACTGTAGGTAGCCTTCTCCTTGGCTTGTCTGAAGCACTCCTCTGCCTTCTTCAGTCTGTATCGCAGAAACACAACATCACACAGCATGACACACTGCAGTCAGCTACCATATACATCTGGGTCATAGTGAAAACCCACAATGCTGTCCTGATACCAGCCCCATCATCTAGCCAACCTTCCACCACCTTCATACAACGTTTGGGGCACCATAGACAGAACATCCAAATAAACAGTATAATCCCACTTAAAAAGATCCTGCAGGCCTTCAGCCATGGCGGGCCGACACACGGGCCCTCTACACAGGCCTTTCAGCCATGGTGGGCCGACACACTGATCCTTCTACACATGTATACAAGGTCATGAGCCGCGGGCCCTGTGTGCTCCTGGATGCTGATTGGTTGTAAAGGGATCAGGAAATGAACTCCATTCCCATCAGGGACAGGGGCTCCCCATTATGGAGGTGGAGCGGTCGGGACAAACTGTTCCCATCAGGAACAGGGGCTCTCCATTACGGAGGTGGAGCGGTCGGGAAAAACTGTTCCCATCAGGAACAGGGGCTCTCCATTACGGAGGTGGAGCGGTCGGGACAAACCATTCCCATCAGGAACAGGGGCTCTCCATTATGGAGGTGGAGCGGTCGGGACAAACCATTCCCATCAGGAACAGGGGCTCCCCATTACAGAGCGGGACAAAGGCAGACAGGGACGATGACAGGAGTTCTATTAACCAGCCCTGTGATGTCAAAACCCTGGTGAAATAAATAGCACATAGAATTAAAAAAAAAAGGTTTTTACCAGATATTGTTCATCCTGATCAGACAGATTACAATTACTTCAAACAATTGAATATTATGAAAAAACAAAGATTATCAATCTGATTAAGTATGAATAGAATGTATATTTAAATGCCTGGATGACTTTAATTTTGGTGAATCTCTTATACAGGAGAGAGGGGCGAGGGTATTGAGCTTTTAAGATGAGTAAAACAAGGCTGTCTTGTCTCCATATTTATTTATTATGACCATTGAAATACTAGCTATTAAAATTAGATCCAACAAGAACATCAAGGGGTTGGAAATCCAGGGTTAAGAAACAACTTAAGGCAGGAATCTGGATGCCTGCACAGTCTCATTGAACATCTTGGTCACTTTTCTAGCCTCTCTGTACTAAAACCTAATTATAACAAGTGCATTACGTATTGGATCGTAAAAAAAAGAAGATTGTGTTTACACTAACTTGCAGTTTACCAATCAAATGGGCAGATGGTGAAGCAGACATACTTGGTATTCACATCTCAAAAAATATAAATTAACTACCACAATCAATTTCAATAGAAAGTGACCAATTTAAAAATATATATTTTTAAATGTTCTGCAACCATGGAGAGGTAAGTACTTGTCTATTTATGGAAAAATCACATTGATTAACTCTTTGGTCCCATCACAGTTAATGGCACTGGCTCGTTTTTTTAAATCATGAGTAAAAATGTTTTTCATTTTAATTGGAATGCTAAGCCAGACAAAATTAAACATCCATATTAATATAATGAATAAGAGTTTGGCTAAATGTATTAAATATTAAAAGCTTTAAACCGCTCACTAAAAGCTTCACTAAATTAAACTGACCTTTTTGCCTTCATACAGATTATAACTTCTCATTTCTGACTAATTGAAAATTAAGAAATGTACTTTCTTAAACAAGCTGGTTACAATTTCAGTTTAATTCTCCAGAAAAGTTAGAACAAATATTAATGATATAATAAAACATTTTTAAAAAAATACTGATTAATCAAAAAACTCTTTATGGAAAAAAAACAATTGTATTATATTTGTTAATTATATTATGAATAGAAATTGAGGTGTTATGTCACATTGGAAAATATATGGGAATAGCTGCTCAATACAAATTCACAACCAACTGATTGCAGCACTACCACAAAAATGGAGGCAGCAGATGGAAAAGGTAGGGAACTTGTTTGCCTGCCATATATTAAAGATACAAATCTACAGAACTGAGATTGTTGTATGCTATATATATATATATATATATATATATATATAGCATACAACAATCTCAGTTCTGTAGATTTTGCTGGGAAAGAGACGGATCAATTGATCATTTATTCTGGTATTGCCTCTATGTAGCTTGTTTCTGGTCACAGGTTCAGGAATGGTAAAAATAAATTAATCACAACATGCACTTAAAATTAACCTCACAAACAGCAGTGTTGGGAGATCTGGAAAACCCCACTCAGTCAATAACTAATAAAATACTTGTAGGAAAGGTTATCATCTTTAGCTCACAATCTGTGGATAATACACGATTAGAAAGATTAAAAACGTATGTAAAACATCACAATTGAAAAAAATATGGAACATGGAAACCAAATGATGGTGGTCTATGGTGATAGGTGGGATGGGCTGAGAGAGGCTGAGGGGTGGGATTAAAGAGCTGAGGTCTATGGTGATAGGTGGGATGGGCTGAGAGAGGCTGAGGGGTGGGATTAAAGAGCTGAGGTCTATGGTGATAGGTGGGATGGGCTGAGAGAAACTGAGGTCTATGGTGATAGATGGGATGGGCTGAGAGAGAATGAGGGGTGGGATTAAAGAGCTGAGGTCTATGGTGATAGGTGGGATGGGCTGAGAGAAGCTGAGGTCTATGGTGATAGGTGGGATGGGCTGAGAGAGGCTGAGGGGTGGGATTAAAGAGCTGAGGTCTATGGTGATAGGTGGGATGGGCTGAGAGAGGCTGAGGGGTGGGATTAAAGAGCTGAGGTCTATGGTGATAGGTGGGATGGGCTGAGAGAGGCTGAGGGGGTGGGATTAAAGAGCTGAGGTCTGTGGTGATAGGTGGGATGGGCTGAGAGAAGCTGAGGTCTATGGTGATAGGTGGGATGGGCTGAGAGAGGCTGAGGGGTGGGATTAAAGAGCTGAGGTCTATGGTGATAGGTGGGATGGGCTGAGAGAGGCTGAGGGGGTGGGATTAAAGAGCTGAGGTCTGTGGTGATAGGTGGGATGGGCTGAGAGAGGCTGAGGGGGTGGGATTAAAGAGCTGAGGTCTATGGTGATAGGTGGGATGGGCTGAGAGGCTGAGGGGTGGGATTAAAGAGCTGAGGTCTATGGTGATAGGTGGGATGGGCTGAGAGAAGCTGAGGTCTATGGTGATAGATGGGATGGGCTGAGAGAGGCTGAGGGGTGGGATTAAAGAGCTGAGTTCTATGGTGATAGGTGGGATGGGCTGAGAGAAGCTGAGGTCTATGGTGATAGGTGGGATGGGCTGAGAGAGGCTGAGGGGTGGGATTAAAGAGCTGAGGTCTATGGTGATAGGTGGGATGGGCTGAGAGAGGCTGAGGGGGTGGGATTAAAGAGCTGAGGTCTATGGTGATAGGTGGGATGGGCTGAGAGAGGCTGAGGGGGTGGGATTAAAGAGCTGAGGTCTATGGTGATAGGTGGGATGGGCTGAGAGAAGCTGAGGTCTATGGTGATGATAGGTGGGATGGGCTGAGAGAAGCTGAGGTCTATGGTGATAGGTGGGATGGGCTGAGCGAGGCTGAGGGGTGGGATTAAAGAGCTGAGGTCTATGGTGATAGGTGGGATGGGCTGAGAGAAGCTGAGGTCTATGGTGATGATAGGTGGGATGGGCTGAGAGAAGCTGAGGTCTATGGTGATAGGTGGGATGGGCTGAGAGAGGCTGAGGGGTGGGATTAAAGAGCTGAGGTCTATGGTGATAGGTGGGATGGGCTGAGAGAGGCTGAGGGGTGGGATTAAAGAGCTGAGGTCTATGGTGATAGGTGGGATGGGCTGAGAGGCTGAGGGGTGGGATTAAAGAGCTGAGGTCTATGGTGATAGGTGGGATGGGCTGAGAGAAGCTGAGGGGGTGGGATTAAAGAGCTGAGGTCTATGGTGATAGGTGGGATGGGCTGAGAGAGGCTGAGGGGTGGGACTAAAGAGCTGAGGTCTATGGTGATAGGTGGGATGGGCTGAGAGAGGCTGGAGGCGTTGGGATTAAAGAGCTGAGGTCTATGGTGATAGGTGGGATGGGCTGAGAGAGACTGAGGGGTGGGATTAAAGAGCTGAGGTCTATGGTTATAGGTGGTATGGGCTGAGAGAGGCTGAGGGGTGGGATTAAAGAGCTGAGGTCTATATTTGATAGGTGGGATGGGCTGAGAGGTGGGATTAAAGAGCGGAGTTCTATGGTGATAGGTTGGATGGGCTGAGAGAGGCTGAGGGGTGGGATTAAAGAGCTGAGGTCTATGGTGATAGGTGGGATGGGCTGAGAGGCTGAGGGGTGGGATTAAAGAGCTGAGGTCTATGGTGATAGGTGGGATGGGCTGAGAGAGGCTGAGGGGGTGGGATTAAAGAGCTGAGGTCTGTGGTGATAGGTGGGATGGGCTGAGAGAAGCTGAGGTCTATGGTGATAGGTGGGATGGGCTGAGAGAGGCTGCGGGGTGGGATTAAAGAGCTGAGGTCTATGGTGATAGGTGGGATGGGCTGAGAGAGGCTGAGGGGGTGGGATTAAAGAGCTGAGGTCTGTGGTGATAGGTGGGATGGGCTGAGAGAGGCTGAGGGGGTGGGATTAAAGAGCTGAGGTCTATGGTGATAGGTGGGATGGGCTGAGAGGCTGAGGGGTGGGATTAAAGAGCTGAGGTCTATGGTGATAGGTGGGATGGGCTGAGAGAAGCTGAGGTCTATGGTGATAGATGGGATGGGCTGAGAGAGGCTGAGGGGTGGGATTAAAGAGCTGAGTTCTATGGTGATAGGTGGGATGGGCTGAGAGAAGCTGAGGTCTATGGTGATAGGTGGGATGGGCTGAGAGAGGCTGAGGGGTGGGATTAAAGAGCTGAGGTCTATGGTGATAGGTGGGATGGGCTGAGAGAGGCTGAGGGGGTGGGATTAAAGAGCTGAGGTCTATGGTGATAGGTGGGATGGGCTGAGAGAGGCTGAGGGGGTGGGATTAAAGAGCTGAGGTCTATGGTGATAGGTGGGATGGGCTGAGAGAAGCTGAGGTCTATGGTGATGATAGGTGGGATGGGCTGAGAGAAGCTGAGGTCTATGGTGATAGGTGGGATGGGCTGAGAGAGGCTGAGGGGTGGGATTAAAGAGCTGAGGTCTATGGTGATAGGTGGGATGGGCTGAGAGAGGCTGAGGGGTGGGATTAAAGAGCTGAGGTCTATGGTGATAGGTGGGATGGGCTGAGAGGCTGAGGGGTGGGATTAAAGAGCTGAGGTCTATGGTGATAGGTGGGATGGGCTGAGAGAAGCTGAGGGGGTGGGATTAAAGAGCTGAGGTCTATGGTGATAGGTGGGATGGGCTGAGAGAGGCTGAGGGGTGGGACTAAAGAGCTGAGGTCTATGGTGATAGGTGGGATGGGCTGAGAGAGGCTGGAGGCGTTGGGATTAAAGAGCTGAGGTCTATGGTGATAGGTGGGATGGGCTGAGAGAGACTGAGGGGTGGGATTAAAGAGCTGAGGTCTATGGTTATAGGTGGTATGGGCTGAGAGAGGCTGAGGGGTGGGATTAAAGAGCTGAGGTCTATATTTGATAGGTGGGATGGGCTGAGAGGTGGGATTAAAGAGCGGAGTTCTATGGTGATAGGTTGGATGGGCTGAGAGAGGCTGAGGGGTGGGATTAAAGAGCTGAGGTCTATGGTGATAGGTGGGATGGGCTGAGAGAGGCTGAGGGGGTGGGATTAAAGAGCTGAGGTCTATGGTGATAGGTGGGATGGGCTGAGAGAAGCTGAGGTCTATGGTGATAGGTGGGATGGTTTGAGAGAGGCTGAGGGGGTGGGATTAAAGAGCTGAGGTCTATGGTGATAGGTGGGATGGGCTGAGAGAAGCTGAGGTCTATGGTGATGATAGGTGGAAATGGGCTGAGAGAGGCTGAGGAGGTGGGATTAAAGAGCTGAGGTCTATGGTGATAGGTGGGATGGGCTGAGAGAGGCTGAGGTCTATGGTGATAGGTGGGATGGGCTGAGAGAGGCTGAGGGGTGGGATTAAAGAGCTGAGGTCTATGGTGATAGGTGGGATGGGCTGAGAGAGGCTGAGGTCTATGGTGATAGGTGGGATGGGCTGAGAGCGGCTGAGGTCTATGGTGATAGGTGGGATGGGCTGAGAGAGGTTGAGGGGTGGGATTAAAGAGCTGAGGTCTATGGTGATAGGTGGGATGGGCTGAGGGGTGGGATTAAAGAGCTGAGGTCTATGGTGATAGGTGGGATGGGCTGAGAGAGGCTGAGGGGTGGGATTAAAGAGCTGAGGTCTATGGTGATAGGTGGGATGGGCTGAGAGAGGCTGAGGGGTGGGATTAAAGAGCTGAGGTCTATGGTGATAGGTGGGATGGGCTGAGAGAGGCTGAGGGGTGGGATTAAAGAGCTGATGTTTGGTAATGTACTATTTTTGTGAGTGCTTTATATAAAAGTACCATGTATGTAAAATGTATAAGTAGCAGAAAAGCTGTAATGAAAAGCGATTTGTCCTCCAGAGAGAGAGGGGGTGGAAGGGTTGGTAATGGAAAACAGATTTGTCCTCCAGAGAGAGAGGGGGTGGAAGGGTTGGTAATGGAAAACAGATTTGTCCTCCAGAGAGAGAGGGGGTGGAAGGGTTGGTAATGGAAAACAGATTTGTCCTCCAGAGAGAGAGGGGGTGGAAGGGTTGGTAATGGAAAACAGATTTGTCCTCCAGAGAGAGAGGGGGTGGAAGGGTTAGTAATGGAAAACAGATTTGTCCTCCAGAGAGAGAGGGGGTGGAAGGGTTGGTAATGGAAAACAGATTTGTCCTCCAGAGAGAGAGGGGGTGGAAGGGTTGGTAATGGAAAACAGATTTGTCCTCCAGAGAGAGAGGGGGTGGAAGGGTTGGTAATGGAAAACAGATTTGTCCTCCAGAGAGAGAGGGGGTGGAAGGGTTGGTAATGGAAAACAGATTTGTCCTCCAGAGAGAGAGGGGGTGGAAGGGTTGGTAATGGAAAACAGATTTGTCCTCCAGAGAGAGAGGGGGTGGAAGGGTTGGTAATGGAAAACAGATTTGTCCTCCAGAGAGAGAGGGGGTGGAAGGGTTGGTAATGGAAAACAGATTTGTCCTCCAGAGAGAGAGGGGGTGGAAGGGTTAGTAATGGAAAACAGATTTGTCCTCCAGAGAGAGAGGGGGTGGAAGGGTTGGTAATGGAAAACAGATTTGTCCTCCAGAGAGAGAGGGGGTGGAAGGGTTGGTAATGGAAAACAGATTTGTCCTCCAGAGAGAGAGGGGGTGGAAGGGTTGGTAATGGAAAACAGATTTGTCCTCCAGAGAGAGAGGGGGTGGAAGGGTTGGTAATGGAAAACAGATTTGTCCTCCAGAGAGAGAGGGGGTGGAAGGGTTGGTAATGGAAAACAGATTTGTCCTCCAGAGAGAGGGGGTGGAAGGGTTGGTAATGGAAAACAGATTTGTCCTCCAGAGAGAGAGGGGGTGGAAGGGTTGGTAATGGAAAACAGATTTGTCCTCCAGAGAGAGAGGGGGTGGAAGGGTTGGTAATGGAAAACAGATTTGTCCTCCAGAGAGAGAGGGGGTGGAAGGGTTGGTAATGGAAAACAGATTTGTCCTCCAGAGAGAGAGGGGGTGGAAGGGTTGGTAATGGAAAACAGATTTGTTCTCCAGAGAGAGGGGGTGGAAGGGTTGGTAATGGAAAACAGATTTGTTCTCCAGAGAGAGGGGGTGGAAGGGTTGGTAATGGAAAACAGATTTGTCCTCCAGAGAGAGAGGGGGTGGAAGGGTTGGTAATGGAAAACAGATTTGTCCTCCAGAGAGAGAGGGGGTGGAAGGGTTGGTAATGGAAAACAGATTTGTCCTCCAGAGAGAGAGGGGGTGGAAGGGTTGGTAATGGAAAACAGATTTGTCCTCCAGAGAGAGAGGGGGTGGAAGGGTTGGTAATGGAAAACAGATTTGTCCTCCAGAGAGAGGGGGTGGAAGGGTTGGTAATGGAAAACAGATTTGTCCTCCAGAGAGAGAGGGGGTGGAAGGGTTGGTAATGGAAAACAGATTTGTCCTCCAGAGAGAGAGGGGGTGGAAGGGTTGGTAATGGAAAACAGATTTGTCCTCCAGAGAGAGAGGGGGTGGAAGGGTTGGTAATGGAAAACAGATTTGTCCTCCAGAGAGAGAGGGGGTGGAAGGGTTGGTAATGGAAAACAGATTTGTCCTCCAGAGAGAGAGGGGGTGGAAGGGTTGGTAATGGAAAACAGATTTGTCCTCCAGAGAGAGAGGGGGTGGAAGGGTTGGTAATGGAAAACAGATTTGTCCTCCAGAGAGAGAGGGGGTGGAAGGGTTGGTAATGGAAAACAGATTTGTCCTCCAGAGAGAGAGGGGGTGGAAGGGTTGGTAATGGAAAACAGATTTGTCCTCCAGAGAGAGAGGGGGTGGAAGGGTTGGTAATGGAAAACAGATTTGTCCTCCAGAGAGAGAGGGGGTGGAAGGGTTGGTAATGGAAAACAGATTTGTCCTCCAGAGAGAGAGGGGGTGGAAGGGTTGGTAATGGAAAACAGATTTGTCCTCCAGAGAGAGAGGGGGTGGAAGGGTTGGTAATGGAAAACAGATTTGTCCTCCAGAGAGAGAGGGGGTGGAAGGGTTGGTAATGGAAAACAGATTTGTCCTCCAGAGAGAGAGGGGGTGGAAGGGTTAGTAATGGAAAACAGATTTGTCCTCCAGAGAGAGAGGGGGTGGAAGGGTTGGTAATGGAAAACAGATTTGTCCTCCAGAGAGAGAGGGGGTGGAAGGGTTGGTAATGGAAAACAGATTTGTCCTCCAGAGAGAGAGGGGGTGGAAGGGTTGGTAATGGAAAACAGATTTGTCCTCCAGAGAGAGAGGGGGTGGAAGGGTTGGTAATGGAAAACAGATTTGTCCTCCAGAGAGAGAGGGGGTGGAAGGGTTGGTAATGGAAAACAGATTTGTCCTCCAGAGAGAGGGGGTGGAAGGGTTGGTAATGGAAAACAGATTTGTCCTCCAGAGAGAGAGGGGGTGGAAGGGTTGGTAATGGAAAACAGATTTGTCCTCCAGAGAGAGAGGGGGTGGAAGGGTTGGTAATGGAAAACAGATTTGTCCTCCAGAGAGAGAGGGGGTGGAAGGGTTGGTAATGGAAAACAGATTTGTCCTCCAGAGAGAGAGGGGGTGGAAGGGTTGGTAATGGAAAACAGATTTGTCCTCCAGAGAGAGAGGGGGTGGAAGGGTTGGTAATGGAAAACAGATTTGTTCTCCAGAGAGAGAGGGGGTGGAAGGGTTGGTAATGGAAAACAGATTTGTGCTCCAGAGAGAGAGGGGGTGGAAGGGTTGGTAATGGAAAACAGATTTGTCCTCCAGAGAGAGAGGGGGTGGAAGGGTTGGTAATGGAAAACAGATTTGTCCTCCAGAGAGAGAGGGGGTGGAAGGGTTGGTAATGGAAAACAGATTTGTCCTCCAGAGAGAGAGGGGGTGGAAGGGTTGGTAATGGAAAACAGATTTGTCCTCCAGAGAGAGAGGGGGTGGAAGGGTTGGTAATGGAAAACAGATTTGTCCTCCAGAGAGAGAGGGGGTGGAAGGGTTGGTAATGGAAAACAGATTTGTCCTCCAGAGAGAGAGGGGGTGGAAGGGTTGGTAATGGAAAACAGATTTGTCCTCCAGAGAGAGAGGGGGTGGAAGGGTTGGTAATGGAAAACAGATTTGTCCTCCAGAGAGAGAGGGGGTGGAAGGGTTGGTAATGGAAAACAGATTTGTCCTCCAGAGAGAGAGGGGGTGGAAGGGTTGGTAATGGAAAACAGATTTGTCCTCCAGAGAGAGAGGGGGTGGAAGGGTTAGTAATGGAAAACAGATTTGTCCTCCAGAGAGAGAGGGGGTGGAAGGGTTGGTAATGGAAAACAGA
Organism: Oncorhynchus clarkii lewisi; assembly: GCF_045791955.1. Lineage (NCBI taxonomy): Eukaryota > Metazoa > Chordata > Actinopteri > Salmoniformes > Salmonidae > Oncorhynchus > Oncorhynchus clarkii. Next base: position 32,031 of record NW_027260822.1, read on the forward strand.
TTTGTCCTCCAGAGAGAGAGGGGGTGGAAGGGTTGGTAATGGAAAACAGATTTGTTCTCCAGAGAGAGGGGGTGGAAGGGTTGGTAATGGAAAACAGATTTGTCCTCCAGAGAGAGAGGGGGTGGAAGGGTTGGTAATGGAAAACAGATTTGTCCTCCAGAGAGAGAGGGGGTGGAAGGGTTGGTAATGGAAAACAGATTTGTCCTCCAGAGAGAGAGGGGGTGGAAGGGTTGGTAATGGAAAACAGATTTGTCCTCCAGAGAGAGAGGGGGTGGAAGGGTTGGTAATGGAAAACAGATTTGTCCTCCAGAGAGAGAGGGGGTGGAAGGGTTGGTAATGGAAAACAGATTTGTCCTCCAGAGAGAGAGGGGGTGGAAGGGTTGGTAATGGAAAACAAGCCCTGGCAGGGCTGCAGGGTTCCACTGTGGAGAGCTGACGGAGTCGACCCGGCGGAGTCAACCCGGCGGAGTCAACCCGGCGGAGTCAACCCGGCGGAGTCATATTCTCACATTCTTCAGTCAAACTGACACAACAGGAAACTGAACTACTCTTCCAGTGTGCAAGTGAGACAGAGACAGAGAAAGAGAGAGAGGCAGTAAGAGAGAAAGAAAGAGAGGGAGTAAGAGAGAAAGAAAGAGAGGGGCAGTAAGAGCAGAGAGAGGAGAGAGCGCGAGCAGCAGCAGCGGTAAGGAGAGAGTGAGAGAAAGAGTATCCTCTTCATGACAGATTTTAATTGTAGCCAGATGTTAAATCTCTGTGGTCGGAAGTTCTTAACTGACAGCCTGACACCCTCTCTACCCAGCACCTGTCCACAAGCCCCACGCTTCCCTTCGTTAAGTACTGGAGGAGGATCACTATCCTGCCACCAAAACAGAGGAGAGGAAGGGGAGAGGAGGGGATGAGGAGGGAAGGAGAGAGGGGAAGGAGAGAAGAGGGGAAGGGGAGAGGAGGAAGGGAAGGAGAGAAGAGGGGAAGGGGAAGGAGAGAGGGAGAGAGGAGGGGAGGGAGAGAGGAGGGGAGGGAGAGAGGAGGGGAAGGAGAGAGGAGGGGAAGGAGAGAGGAGGGGAAGGAGAGAGGAGGGGAAGGAGAGAGGAGGGGAAGGAGAGAGGAGGGGAAGGAGAGAGGAGGGGAGGGGAAGGAGAGAGGAGGGGAGGGGAAGGAGAGAGGAGGGGAGGGGAAGGAGAGAGGAGGGGAGGGCAAGGAGAGAGGAGGGGAGGGCAAGGAGAGAGGAGGGGAGGGCAAGGAGAGAGGAGGGGAGGGCAAGGAGAGAGGAGGGGAGGGCAAGGAGAGAGGAGGGGTAGGAGAAGGAGAGAGGAGGGGTAGGGGAAGGAGAGAGGAGGGGTAGGGGAAGGAGAGAGGAGGGGTAGGGGAAGGAGAGAGGAGGGGTAGGGGAAGGAGAGGAGGGGTAGGGGAAGGAGAGGAGGGGTAGGGGAAGGAGAGGAGGGGTAGGGGAAGGAGAGGAGGGGTAGGGGAAGGAGAGAGGAGGGGTAGGGGAGAGGTAGAGGAGAGAGGAAGGGGAGACGAAAGGAAGAGGAAGGGGAGACGAAAGGGGAGAGGAAAGAATGCAGTGCATTTCATGTCTAATTTCCTTGACCTCCAAACCATCAACAGAACCAGTGACTGTCTCCAGGACCATAAATGGGAATGTGTTGTTGTAATGAGACTCTTCTTGACACACTGTCTGCTTTATGAGAGCTGGCTGCCACACCAGAGGACAGTAGTGATCAGGGATGCGTGTGTGTGTTGGTGTTTATGTATTCAGGGTGATAAATGATAACTGATCTGATATATCCAGAATATATGCCAAGAGGCTGAACAAATATTAATATAAACCCTGAAATAGAGTGTGGAACAGGGCGAATATTCATATACCGAGACATGTCATTCTGTCCCTTGGGAGAAACCTTCCTAACCTAGACATGTCATTCTGTCCCCTGGGAGAAACCTTCCTAACCCAGACATGTCAATCTGTCCCCTGGGAGAAACTTTCCTAACCTAGACATGGCAATCTGTCCCCTGGGAGAAACCTTCCTAACCTAGACATGTCAATCAGTCCCCGAAGGGGAGAAACCTTCCTAACCTAGACATGTCATTCTGTCCCCTGGGAGAAACCTTCCTAACCTAGACATGTCATTCTGTCCCCTGGGAGAAACCTTCCTAACCCAGACATGTCAATCTGTCCCCTGGGAGAGACCTTCCTAACCTAGACATGGCAATCTGTCCCCTGGGAGAAACCTTCCTAACCTAGACATGTCATTATGTCCCTTGGGAGAAACCTTCCTAACCTAGACATGTCATTATGTCCCCTGGGAGAAACCTTCCTAACCTAGACATATCAATCAGTCCCCGAAGGGGAGAAACCTTCCTAACCTAGACATGTCATTCTGTCCACTGGGAGAAACCTTCCTAACCTAGACATGTCATTATGTCCCCTGGGAGAAACCTTCCTAACCTAGACATGTCATTATGTCCCCTGGGAGAAACCTTCCTAACCTAGACATGTCATTATGTCCCCGAAGGGGAGAAACCTTCCTAACCTAGACATGTCATTCTGTCCCCTGGGAGAAACCTTCCTAACCTAGACATGTCATTCTGTCCCATGGGAGAAACCTTCCTAACCTAGACATGTCATTATGTCCCCTGGGAGAAACCTTCCTAACCTAGACAGGTCATTCTGTCCCCGAAGGGGAGAAACCTTCCTAACCTAGACAGGTCATTCTGTCCCCGAAGGGGAGAAACCTTCCTAACCTAGACAGGTCATTATGTCCCCTGGGAGAAACCTTCCTAACCTAGACATGTCATTCTGTCCCCGAAGGGGAGAAACCTTCCTAACCTAGACAGGTCATTCTGTCCCCTGGGAGAAACCTTCCTAACCTAGACAGGTCATTCTGTCCCCTGGGAGAAACCTTCCTAACCTACACATGTCCTTCTGAGGTCTGAAGGTCAGGGGTTTTATGTACCAGGCATTGGGTTGCAAAACTACCAGTAGTTTACCAAAGTTACCACAATCTTCAGTCATTTTTGTAATTGACAGAAAATCTGTGACAATCACATCTTTCTTAATTAAGTTATATTTCAATAACAAACGAATGTTTTCATAAAGTTTTCCTTTTAAAAACAAATAATAATCTGTGTCCATATTGTTAATGAGTTTCTCCTAGATAAACCAATATGATTCAAGAGAAAAGAGCCTAATTAATGAAAATATGTAAATGAACATTTCGATTTCTTAATGAATTTCTTAATTAATGAACTCTGCACCTCGTCCAACTAGAACATGTCCCGACTGCCGCCAGTCTAACGCCAAAACAACCAAACACACACCGACGTCGGCAAAGATCTGTCTGGATCCGGTCTAGTTAGACGTCGGCAAAGATCTGTCTGGATCCGGTCTAGTTAGACGTCGGCAAAGATCTGTCTGGATCCGGTCTAGATAGACGTCGGCAAAGATCTCTGTCTGGATCCGGTCTAGTTAGACGTCGGCAAAGATCTCTGTCTGGATCCGGTCTAGTTAGACGTCGGCAAAGATCTGTCTGGATCCGGTCTAGTTAGACGTCGGCAAAGATCTGTCTGGATCCGGTCTAGTTAGACGTCGGCAAAGATCTGTCTGGATCCGGTCTAGTTAGACATCGGCAAAGATCTGTCTGGATCCGGTCTAGTTAGACGTCGGCAAAGATCTGTCTGGATACGGTCTAGTTAGACGTCAGCAAAGATCTGTCTGGAACCGGTCTAGTTAGACGTCGGCAAAGATCTGTCTGGATCCGGTCTAGTTAGACGTCGGCAAAGAAGTGTGGAAAATAACATTCATCCCTCTTAATAAACAACAATGGGATTCACCAACTTGATGGTTTATATTTAGGATAATTTCGTACAGTTTTGGTAACATTCTTTTTTGTTGTTGTTGAAAATCTTATTTCATATATTGGAAATAAGGCCAAACAGAGGAAGGGCCAGAGATACACTATTTAGGATTTTATTTCACCTTAATTTAACCAGGTAGGCCAGTTGAGAACAAGTTCTCATTTACAACTGCGACCTGGCCAAGATAAAGCAAAGCAGTGCGACAAAACAACACAGAGTTACATATAAACAAACGTACTGTCAAGTTTATTACATGACTGGGATGATGGTGTTGATGTGTGACAGGACATTCAAAGCATTTCACGGTGACAGATGTGGGCGCTGCAGGACGACAGTCATTTAAGCAGGTTGTCTTGGAGTTCTTTGGAACAGAGAAAATTGTGGTCTGCTTTGAAACATGTTGGGATTACAGACTCCGACAAGGAGATGGTCTGCTTTGAAACATGTTGGGATTACAGACTCCGACAAGGAGATGGTGGTCTGCTTTGAAACATGTTGGGATTACAGACTCAGACAAGGAGATGTTGAAAATGTCAGCGAAGACACTTTCCAGCTGGTCTGCACACGCTCTGAAAAACGACCCCTGGTATTCTGTCTGGCCCAGCGGCCTTACGAGTCTTACACACGTCGGCCACGGAGAGAGAAATCACACAGTCGTCCACGATGAGTCAATGAATGCAGAGGACAGCCTCTGGTTAATGCAGTACAGGAGTCAGAAGTGTTACCTATTAGAATGCAGTACAGGGGTCAGAAGTGTTACCTATCAGAATGCAGTACAGGGCTCAGAAGTGTTACCTATCAGAATGCAGTACAGGGGTCAGAAGTGTCACCTATCAGAATGCAGTACAGGGGTCAGAAGTGTTACCTATCAGAATGCAGTACAGGGGTCAGAAGTGTTACCTATTAGAATGCAGAATAAGGGTCAGAAGTGTTACCTATTAGAATGCAGAATAGGGGTCGAAAGTGTTACCTATCAGAATGCAGTACAGGGGTCAGAAGTGTTACCTATCAGAATGCAGTACAGGGGTCAGAAGTGTTACCTATCAGAATGCAGTACAGGGCTCAGAAGTGTTACTTATCAGAATGCAGTACAGGGCTCAGAAGTGTTACCTATCAGAATGCAGTACAGGGGTCAGAAGTGTTACCTATCAGAATGCAGTACAGGGGTCAGAAGTGTTACCTATCAGAATGCAGTACAGGGGTCAGAAGTGTTACCTATCAGAATGCAGTACAGGGGTCAGAAGTGTCACCTATCAGAATGCAGAACAGGGGTCAGAAGTGTTACCTATCAGAATGCAGTACAGGGGTCAGAAGTGTTACCTATTAGAATGCAGAATAAGGGTCAGAAGTGTTACCTATTAGAATGCAGAATAGGGGTCGAAAGTGTTACCTATCAGAATGCAGTACAGGGGTCAGAAGTGTTACCTATCAGAATGCAGTACAGGGGTCAGAAGTCTTACCTATCAGAATGCAGTACAGTGCTCAGAAGTGTTACCTATCAGAATGCAGTACAGGGGTCAGAAGTGTTACCTATCAGAATGCAGTACAGGGCTCAGAAGTTTTACCTATCAGAATGCAGTACAGGGGTCAGAAGTGTTACCTATCAGAATGCAGTACAGGGGTCAGAAGTGTTACCTATCAGAATGCAGTACAGGGGTCAGAAGTGTTACCTATCAGAATGCAGTACAGGGCTCAGAAGTGTTACCTATCAGAATGCAGTACAGGGGTCAGAAGTCTTACCTATCAGAATGCAGTACAGTGCTCAGAAGTGTTACCTATCAGAATGCAGTACAGGGCTCAGAAGTGTTACCTATCAGAATGCAGTACAGGGGTCAGAAGTGTTACCTATCAGAATGCAGTACAGGGGTCAGAAGTGTTACCTATCAGAATGCAGTACAGGGGTCAGAAGTGTTACCTATCAGAATGCAGTACAGGGGTCAGAAGTGTCACCTATCAGAATGCAGTACAGGGGTCAGAAGTGTTACCTATCAGAATGCAGTACAGGGGTCAGAAGTGTTACCTATTAGAATGCAGAATAAGGGTCAGAAGTGTTACCTATTAGAATGCAGAATAGGGGTCGAAAGTGTTACCTATCAGAATGCAGTACAGGGGTCAGAAGTGTTACCTATCAGAATGCAGTACAGTGCTCAGAAGTGTTACCTATCAGAATGCAGTACAGGGGTCAGAAGTGTTACCTATCAGAATGCAGTACAGGGGTCAGAAGTGTTACCTATCAGAATGCAGTACAGGGGTCAGAAGTGTTACCTATCAGAATGCAGTACAGGGGTCAGAAGTGTTACCTATCAGAATGCAGTACAGGGCTCAGAAGTGTCACCTATCAGAATGCAGTACAGGGGTCAGAAGTGTTACCTATCAGAATGCAGTACAGGGGTCAGAAGTGTTACCTATCAGAATGCAGAATAGGGGTCGAAAGTGTTACCTATCAGAATGCAGTACAGGGGTCAAAAGTGTTACCTATCAGAATGCAGTACAGGGGTCAGAAGTGTTACCTATCAGAATGCAGTACAGGCGTCAGAAGTGTTACCTATTAGAATGCAGTACAGGGGTCAGAAGTGTTACCTATCAGAATGCAGAATAGGGGTCAGAAGTGTTACCTATCAGAATGCAGTACAGGGGTCAGAAGTGTTACCTATTAGAATGCAGTACAGGGGTCAGAAGTGTTACCTATCAGAATGCAGTACAGGGGTCAGAAGTGTTACCTATCAGAATGCAATACAGGGGTCAGAAGTGTTACCTATCAGAATGCAGAATAGGGGTCAGAAGTGTTACCTATCAGAATGCAGTACAAGGGTCAGAAGTGTTACCTATCAGAATGCAGTACAGGGGTCAGAAGTGTTACCTATTAGAATGCAGTACAGGGGTCAGAAGTGTTACCTATCAGAATGCAGAATAGGGGTCAGTAGTGTTACCTATCAGAATGCAGTACAGGGGTCAGAAGTGTCACCTATCAGAATGCAGTACAGGGGTCAGAAGTGTTACCTATCAGAATGCAGAATAGGGGTCAGAAGTGTTACCTATCAGAATGCAGTACAGGGGTCTAAAGTGTTACCTATCAGAATGCAGTACAGGGCTCAGAAGTGTTACCTATCAGAATGCAGTACAGGGGTCAGAAGTGTTACCTATCAGAATGCAGAATAGGGGTCAGAAGTGTTACCTATTAGAATGCAGTACAGGGGTCAGAAGTGTTACCTATCAGAATGCAGAATAGGGGTCTAAAGTGTTACCTATCAGAATGCAGTACAGGGGTCAGAAGTGTTACCTATCAGAATGCAGAATAGGGGTCTAAAGTGTTACCTATCAGAATGCAGTACAGGGGTCAGAAGTGTTACCTATCAGAATGCAGAATAGGGGTCAGAAGTGTTACCTATCAGAATACAGAATAGGGGTCAGAAGTGTTACCTATCAGAATGCAGTACAGGGGTCAGAAGTGTTACCTATCAGAATGCAGAATAGGGGTCAGAAGTGTTACCTATCAGAATGCAGTACAGGGGTCAGAAGTGTTACCTATCAGAATGCAGAATAGGGGTCTAAAGTGTTACCTATCAGAATGCAGAATAGGGGTCAGAAGTGTTACCTATCAGAATGCAGTACAGGGGTCAGAAGTGTTACCTATCAGAATGCAGTACAGGGCTCAGAAGTGTTACCTATCAGAATGCAGTACAGGGGTCAGAAGTCTTACCTATCAGAATGCAGTACAGTGCTCAGAAGTGTTACCTATCAGAATGCAGTACAGGGCTCAGAAGTGTTACCTATCAGAATGCAGAATAGGGGTCAGAAGTGTTACCTATCAGAATGCAGTACAGGGGTCAGAAGTGTTACCTATCAGAATGCAGAATAGGGGTCAGAAGTGTTACCTATCAGAATGCAGTACAGGGGTCAGAAGTGTTACCTATCAGAATGCAGTACAGGGGTCAGAAGTGTTACCTATTAGAATGCAGTACAGGGGTCAGAAGTGTTACCTATCAGAATACAGAATAGGGGTCTAAAGTGTTACCTATCAGAATGCAGTACAGGGGACAGAAGTGTTACCTATCAGAATGCAGAATAGGGGTCTAAAGTGTTACCTATCCGAATGCAGTACAGGGGTCAGAAGTGTTACCTATCAGAATGCAGAATAGGGGTCAGAAGTGTTACCTATCAGAATACAGAATAGGGGTCAGAAGTGTTACCTATCAGAATGCAGTACAGGGGTCAGAAGTGTTACCTATCAGAATGCAGAATAGGGGTCTAAAGTGTTACCTATCAGAATGCAGTACAGGGGTCAGAAGTGTTACCTATCAGAATGCAGAATAGGGGTCAGAAGTGTTACCTATCAGAATGCAGTACAGGTCAGAAGTGTTACCTATCAGAATGCAGAATAGGGGTCTAAAGTGTTACCTATCAGAATGCAGAATAGGGGTCAGAAGTGTTACCTATTAGAATGCAGTACAGGGGTCAGAAGTGTTACCTATTAGAATGCAGTACAGGGGTCAGAAGTGTTACCTATTAGAATACAGAATAGGGGTCTAAAGTGTTACCTATCAGAATGCAGTACAGGGGACAGAAGTGTTACCTATCAGAATGCAGAATAGGGGTCTAAAGTGTTACCTATCCGAATGCAGTACAGGGGTCAGAAGTGTTACCTATCAGAATGCAGAATAGGGGTCAGAAGTGTTACCTATCAGAATACAGAATAGGGGTCAGAAGTGTTACCTATCAGAATGCAGTACAGGGGTCAGAAGTGTTACCTATCAGAATGCAGAATAGGGGTCTAAAGTGTTACCTATCAGAATGCAGAATAGGGGTCAGAAGTGTTACCTATCAGAATGCAGTACAGGGGTCAGAAGTGTTACCTATCAGAATGCAGAATAGGGGTCAGAAGTGTTACCTATCAGAATGCAGTACAGGGGTCAGAAGTGTTACCTATCAGAATGCAGTACAGGGGTCAGAAGTGTTACCTATCAGAATGCAGTACAGGGGTCAGAAGTGTTACCTATCAGAATGCAGAATAGGGGTCAGAAGTGTTACCTATCAGAATGCAGAATAGGGGTCAGAAGTGTTACCTATTAGAATGCAGTACAGGGGTCAGAAGTGTTACCTATCAGAATGCAGAATAGGGGTCAGAAGTGTTACCTATCAGAATGCAGTACAGGGGTCAGAAGTGTTACCTATCAGAATGCAGAATAGGGGTCAGAAGTGTTACCTATCAGAATGCAGTACAGGGGTCTAAAGTGTTACCTATCAGAATACAGTACAGGGGTCTAAAGTGCCCTCTGATTGTGGGAAAACAAACTGTTACTTTGCCTGAACAAACCTTACAACCCAATGGGAACAAGATGATGATGAGACTCCTGATGTTTTCTTTACAAACCACTTCCCTCCTCTCCTCCAGGTTAATGCCCTGAAACCATGACCAACATCTGTACGACTCTCACAGGGCACCGCGGTGTCACACACACACACACACACACACCCTCTTGTACTGCCGAGCAGTGCAGGGACGTTCTCTATGCATTCAGAGTAACCTGAAACTAGACATTATCGTACCAGATCCAGACAGAGAAACTAGACATTATCGTACCAGATCCAGACAGAGAAACTAGACATTATCATACCAGATCCAGACAGAGAGACTAGACATTATCATACCAGATCCAGACAGAGACTAGACATAATCGTACCCGATCCAGACAGAGCCTAGACATTATCGTACCCGATCCAGACAGAGAAACTAGACATTATCGTACCCGATCCAGACAGAGAAACTAGACATTATCGTACCAGAACCAGACAGAGAGAAACCCAGACATTATCAATCCAGACAGAGAGAAACCCAGACATTATCAATCCAGACAGAGAGAAACTAGACATTATTGTACCAGATCCAGACAGAGAAACTAGACATTATAATAACCAGATCCAGACATTATCATACCAGATCCAGACAGAGAGACTAGACATTATCGTACCAGATCCAGACAGAGAAACTAGACATTATCGTACCAGATCCAGACAGAGAACCTAGACATCATCGAACCAGATCCAGACAGAGAGAAACTAGACATTATCATACCAGATCCAGACAGAGAGAAACTAGACATTATCATACCAGATCCAGACAGAGAGAAACTAGACATTATCGTACCAGATCCAGACAGAGAAACTAGACCAGATCCAGACAGAGAGAAACTAGACCAGATCCAGACAGAGAGAAACTAGACATTATCGTACCAGATCCAGACAGAGAGAAGCAAGATGTGTGTTGATGTGTGTGATCCCTGGTCCTTTAGTGGTTGGGGGTTTGTAATGTATAACAAACAGTAACCCTCATCTCTTCCCCGGGGTCAGGGGCTCATTTCTACTTTGTTGACTCTGTATTATCAGGAAACCTCATCGGACAACTGGAAGCTAACCGGACCAGTCTAGTCTATGTCCCAAACGGCACCCTACTCCCTAAGGATACTTGGTCAAAAGTAGTGCACAATATAGGGAATAGGGTGCCATTTGGGACAAATCCTTAGCAGTCTTTTTAATATTGGGGATGAATACATATTCACTGATGTGGTTCAGTGACAGGTTTGCCTGCTTTTTGAATGGGTTTTAATGGAGACAGATATGATCTGATATTAAACATATGGGGAACGTTATGGGAGATCACGATTCAACCATGGGGGTAACAACAGTGATGGAATACTAATGGAACAGAATACGACACACACACCAAGACCACCGCAAGAGTAATACTGTCTCTGTTAGATGACTAATATAAAACAATTCCTCCTAATACTGCCTGTTAGACCACTGACTAATATAAAACAATTCCTCCGGTCTGTTAGACCACTGACTAATATAAAACAATTCATCCTAATACTGTCTGTTAGACCACTGACTAATATAAAACAATTCCTCCTAATACTGTCTGTTAGACCACTGACTAATATAAAACAATTCCTCCTGTCTGTTAGACCACTGACTAATATAAAACAATTCCTCCTAATACGGTCTGTTAGACCACTGACTAATATAAAACAATACATCCTGTCTGTTAGACCACTGACTGATATAAAACAATACCTCCTGTCTGTTAGACCACTGACTAATATAAAACAATACCTCCTGTCTGTTAGACCACTGACTAATATAAAACAATACCTACTAATACTGTCTGTTAGACCACTGACTAATATAAAACAATACCTCCTGTCTGTTAGACCACTGACTAATATAAAACAATACCTCCTGTCTGTTAGACCACTGACTAATATAAAACAATACCTACTAATACTGTCTGTTAGACCACTGACTAATATAAACCAATTCCTCCTAATACTGTCTGTTAGACCACTGACTAATATAAAACAATTCCTCCTAATACTGTCTGTTAGACCACTGACTAATATAAAACAATTCCTCCTGTCTGTTAGACCACTGACTAATATAAAACAATTCCTCCTAATACTGTCTGTTAGACCACTGACTAATATAAAACAATTCCTTCTGTCTGTTAGACCACTGACTAATATAAAACAATTCCTCCTGTCTGTTAGACCACTGACTAATATAAAACAATTCCTCCTGTCTGTTAGACCACTGACTAATATAAAACAATTCCTCCTAATACTGTCTGTTAGACCACTGACTAATATAAAACAATTCCTCCTAATACTGTCTGTTAGACCACTGACTAATATAAAACAATACCTCCTGTCTGTTAGACCACTGACTAATATAAAACAATACCTCCTGTCTGTTAGACCACTGACTAATATAAAACAATACCTACTAATACTGTCTGTTAGACCACTGACTAATATAAAACAATTCCTCCTAATACTGTCTGTTAGACCACTGACTAATATAAAACAATACCTCCTGTCTGTTAGACCACTGACTAATATAAAACAATACCTCCTGTCTGTTAGACCACTGACTAATATAAAACAATACCTACTAATACTGTCTGTTAGACCACTGACTAATATAAAACAATTCCTCCTAATACTGTCTGTTAGACCACTGACTAATATAAAACAATACCTCCTGTCTGTTAGACCACTGACTAATATAAAACAATACCTCCTGTCTGTTAGACCACTGACTAATATAAAACAATACCTACTAATACTGTCTGTTAGACCACTGACTAATATAAACCAATTCCTCCTAATACTGTCTGTTAGACCACTGACTAATATAAAACAATTCCTCCTAATACTGTCTGTTAGACCACTGACTAATATAAAACAATTCCTCCTAATACTGTCTGTTAGACCACTGACTAATATAAAACAATTCCTCCTAATACTGTCTGTTAGACCACTGACTAATATAAAACAATACCTCCTGTCTGTTAGATCACTGACTAATATAAAACAATACCTCCTGTCTGTTAGACCACTGACTAATATAAAACAATACCTCCTGTCTGTTAGACCACTGACTAATAGAAAACAATTCCTCCTAATACTGTCTGTTAGACCACTGACTAATAGAAAACAATTCCTCCTAATACTGTCTGTTAGACCACTGACTAATAGAAAACAATTCCTCCTGTCTGTTAGACCACTGACTAATATAAAACAATTCCTCCTAATACTGTCTGTTAGACCACTGACTAATAGAAAACAATTCCTCCTAACACTGTCTGTTAGACCGCTGACTAATATAAAACAATTCCTCCTAATACTGTCCCTAAGATCGCTGGAAAAGCATGTGTGGTAACTTAAAGCTGCTATGTGTTACTTTTTGGGCGACCCAAACAAATTCACAAAGATGTGTATGTTATAGATCTGTCGTTGTCATTGAAAACAAGTCTAAGAAGCGGGTAGATCTGCTCTATTTCTATGCTTCAAAAAAGACCTATTTTTGCGTCCGACTTACGGTTTTGTAACACCAGCTTCAAACAGCTGAAAATACAATATTTTTGTTATGAAAAATATATTTAATTCACAGCGGTTTAGATGGTACAATGATTCTCTACACTGAAGACCCAGCAGAGTCAAGCTGGTAGAAATGTCAGCAGTGATGACAGAGTAGAAATCAACCTCAGAAGATAAATACACTTCAAGTGCAAACAGTATAAAGCCCTATCACGCCCTATAACGCCCTGTTAAGCCCTATCACGCCCTGTTAAGCCCTATCACGCCCTGTAAAGCCCTATCACGCCCTGTAAAGCCCTATCACGCCCTGTTAAGCCCTATCACGCCCTGTTAAGCCCTATCACGCCCTGTTAAGCCCTATCACGCCCTGTTAAGCCCTATCACGCCCTGTTAAGCCCTATCACGCCCTGTAAAGCCCTATCACGCCCTGTAAAGCCCTATCACGCCCTGTTAAGCCCTATCACGCCCTGTTAAGCCCTATCACGCCCTGTTAAGCCCTATCGCGCCCTGTTAAGCCCTATCACGCCCTGTAAAGCCCTATCACGCCCTGTAAAGCCCTATCACGCCCTGTAAAGCCCTATCACGCCCTGTTAAGCCCATAAAGCCCTGGGGAAAACACATATATCTGTAACAGTCCTTCTTTAAAAACAGAGAAGAACATCATGTATCCAACAAGTCAATCCTGATGCATTTCTGATTCCTGGAAAGTAACCAACCGGTCTCAATGAGTTTCAGTGAGACAAAGCACAGTCTTCCATTCAGTTAGCTGAACATAAACATCTGGTTGTTTAAAAAAAAACACACGACTGGTTGGTACCTTTCCTGTAGGATCATCTTGTTCTCCTTCTTCCACAGGTCTTTAAAGTCGGAGGAGAAGTCGTGCCACACGGAGAAGAAGGTGTGGGGGGAAACCTCCTTCTCTCCCATCTTAGCCTTCACCTGGTAGAACACCGTCAACTCCAGGAACCTACAACAACACACCATTATGGAACAACCAACGCAGACGGAGGGTAACGAAACAAAGATAGAATGTGTTTTACAACTGTAGGAACAAATACCCTACACTATGTTTCATGTTTCATATGAGGTATTCATTAAATAGGGGTTCCCAAAATATAGAGCTTTACTATCTAACAACTCTACTTTATTCCAAACTGTCAAACTATGCTGCTATATTGGATGACAACACTGTTTGCTTAAACTCAGAAGAAAACACACACACACACAAAAAAAAACTTCATTTCTACCCACTGGGCATAGACATCAACTCAACGTCGATTCTACGTTGGTTCCACGTCATTTCAATGATTCAACAACGTTGATTCAACCATTGCCCAGTGGGTATAGAACTCATAAATGTATCTTAAAGTGGTAGGTACAGATGTTATGACTGCATTGAAACGGTTCCTTACAACTTGTGAGTGTCACTGAGCTGCGTCTCCTGGACCTCCAGTTCAGATTTAGCTGCAAGACAGAAAACATGAACGACAACAGTGGTTATTGTAAGTAGGATCGCTCGTTTCTCAGTAGTAGTCAGAACAGCCTTGTCTCTCAGTCAGGATAGTAGTTGATTAGTAGTTGACAGGTCTCAGAACAGCCTCGTCTCTCAATGAGGGTAGTAGTTGGTTAGTAGTTGACAGGTCTCAGAACAGCCTCGTCTCTCAATGAGGGTACTAGTTGGTTAGTAGTTGACAGGTCTCAGAACAGCCTCGTCTCTCAATGAGGGTACTAGTTGACAGAATTCCAAGAGTGTGCAAAGTGGTCAAGGCAAAGGGTGGCTACTTTAAAGAATCTAAAATATATTTTGATTTGTTTAACACTTTTTTGGTTACTACATGATTCCATATGTGTTATTTCATAGTTATTCAGTATTATTCTACAAGGAAGAAAATCATAAAAATAAACTAAAATCCTTGAATGACTTGGTCTGTCCAAACTTTTGACTGGTACTGTACAGTGAACAATAAGATCTCTGTGGTCCCTCACTACACAATCTTATTGGTCTTCAGGTGGAACCTATTGACATAGTGAACAATAAGATCTGTGGTCCCACACAAAACCATCCTATTGGTCTACAGGTGGAACCTATTGACATAGTGAACAATAAGATGTGTGGTCCCTCACTAAAACATCCTATTGGTCTACAGGTGGAACCTATTGACATAGTGAACAATAAGATCTGTGGTCCCACACAAAACCATCCAATTGGTCTACAGGTCAGACAGACCACCGCCAAGACCACCTTCGCCTCCCAGTCAGACAGACAACCTTCGCCTCCCAGTCAGACAGACAACCTTCGCCTCCCAGTCAGACAGACAACCTTCGCCTCCCAGTCAGACAGACAACCTTCGCCTCCCAGTCAGACAGACAACCTTCGCCTCCCAGTCAGACAGACAACCTTCGCCTCCCAGTCAGACAGACAACCTTCGCCTCCCAGTCAGACAGACAACCTTCGCCTCCCAGTCAGACAGACAACCTTCGCCTCCCAGTCAGACAGACAACCTTCGCCTCCCAGTCAGACAGACAACCTTCGCCTCCCAGTCAGACAGACAAACCTCTACCTCCCAGTCAGACAGACAAACCTCTACCTCCCAGTCAGACAGACAAACCTCTACCTCCCAGTCAGACAGACAAACCTCTACCTCCCAGTCAGACAGACAACCTCTACCTCCCAGTCAGACAGACAACCTCTACCTCCCAGTCAGACAGACAACCTCTACCTCCCAGTCAGACAGACAACCTCTACCTCCCAGTCAGACAGACAACCTCTACCTCCCAGTCAGACAGACAACCTCTACCTCCCAGTCAGGGAGAGCTCCACCCAGACAAAGCAACCATTTAGATTCCCAGTTCAATGTAAAGTGTGTGGGTGCTGTCATACATCAGCCTACGACCCACTTGGAAGTTCCTGAATAACTGTTCGTTAGAGTGCAGTTAGCCATGGCATCGGTGGCTCTGGTAGTGGGCGATCTGGGGAAGTAGGGTCTCCATTAGAGGCATTAGGGGTTGCACCTTCCTGGGCTATCAGGGGTCAGTGCCAGGGGTGCTCTCTGACAAATTGATCCCAGTTGTGGGTAAAAAGACAGATTCCACCGTGAAGCTGAATGGAGAGTGACACAGCAGCCTGCAGCAGTGAGGTTCTCGGCGTGAGAGGTGGAAGGGGGGGGGGGGCAGAAACGTTGACATCTCCAGGCAGACAGCTCAGGGGTTAACGCCCGACACCCCAGACCCTGAGGTCCTCACGGGTCACAGGCAAAGATGAATGGCCATAGAAGGTTACCAATATCTCTCATGGTGGACGGAACGTCAATGGTCACGAGGGATTATCCACCATGATAAAGGAAAACGCCATCCAAAAAACTCTTTGGGAATTTGTTTCATTCGTCCCAAAATGTTTTGCTTGTCTACACTCATGTGAAGGTATGTAACTACCAAAATACAGAAACCATCCTTGCATTTGGATTCATATGATTCAAAATGCAGCAGCAAATTATGCAACAAAATGCATCATACGGGGATGATTTCTGTATTTTGAAAGTTCAATATTTTGGGACGATGTCAACAATGGACGAATTAATCAAATACCAAAATATTGTTTTCGGGGCGGAGCTTTCCCTGGGTTCTTACTGGTCCGGGCTAATCACATCCAGATAACCCAGACCACGACAGCTCTGAGCCCGGAATAGTCTGCCACGACAATCAAGCAGGATACCAGAGTCACTTTGATTTATAATGCCTCTCAATAGGTGAAATTACTGCTCAGTGATTTGCTTTCAACTGGGGTCCATATCATTTTCTTAAGAAAACAGGGGGGGGGGGGGGGTAATGAATGTGAGGAATTTGGAATTAGTACATTTCAGGGGAAGATCATCAAGAAGTCAATAATGTGAAGTCCACTGGGTGAGATTAAACAACCAGTTCAGATCAATCTCTCCACTGAACCATAACAATAGAAATCCAATGTTTCTCCACCATAATTTGCAGTTTGTCCAAGTGACCTCACAGCAGCAGACCACTTGTAGCTCGCCATTCCCGGTACCTCCACATCCGACTTCCTCATCAGCGGGATCGTCTGGGGGGGGGGGACTATTTATGTCTGTAATAAACCCTTTTGTGGGGAAAACTAATTTCTGATTGGCTGGGCCTAGCTCCCCTGTGGGTGGGCCTGTGCCCTCCCAGGCCCACCCCATAGCTGCACCCCTGCCCAGTCATGTGAGTTCCATAAATGAATTTACATTTACTAATTATATGAATGGAACTCAGTAAAATCATTACACAATGAAACTCTCTCCCTCAGTGGACTAATAAATTGGCATCATTGAAACGTCAGTGTTCATTTTGTCAACAATAACATAATATTTGTCAAACAATTTTTCCCGCTGATAAATGATAACGAGATGCCATAAAAAAAATTGAAATTAAAATGGGGGCGTGACAAGAATTCCACGTCCTAATGGACATTCAAGTTGGCATGAAGCTCCTCGTCGTCGGGTTTGTCCAGTCACAAGGATGCATGCTTCTGAAGAATATTTAATGCGATCCTATCATTGGCAGAAAGAAAGTCTTTCAGTTGAGCGTAGTAAGGGGCGTCAGTTGGGTATGGCAGTCCTCATGTCCTAGCGCAAGACAAAAAAATATATCGTATCGCACGGAGAGAAGCTTCCAGTCTGCACGCCTTTCAGAGAGCAGAGATTGTTTGCTTTAAAAGGTATTTTAGTCTTAAAGACAGAATCAATCTAAAATAGCTAATGAACTTAACCACTGCTTGGCATCAGGTTGAGGTGTCGCTGCTTGGCATCAGGTTGAGGTGACGCTGCTTGGCATCAGGTTGAGGTGACGCTGCTTGGCATCAGGTTGAGGTGTCGCTGCTTGGCATCAGGTTGAGGTGTCGCTGCTTGGCATCAGGTTGAGGTGTCGCCGCTTGGCATCAGGTTGAGGTGACGCCGCTTGGCATCAGGTTGAGGTGACGCCGCTTGGCATCAGGTTGAGGTGACGTCCACACTGCTTGGCATCAGGTTGAGGTGACGTCCACACTGCTTGGCATCAGGTTGAGGTGTCGCCGCTTGGCATCAGGTTGAGGTGACGCCGCTTGGCATCAGGTTGAGGTGACGCCGCTTGGCATCAGGTTGAGGTGACGCCGCTTGGCATCAGGTTGAGGTGACGTCCACACTGCTTGGCATCCGGTTGAGGTGTCGCTGCTTGGCATCAGGTTGAGGTGTCGCTGCTTGGCATCAGGTTGAGGTGTCGCTGCTTGGCATCAGGTTGAGGTGTCGCTGCTTGGCATCAGGTTGAGGTGACGCTGCTTGGTATCAGGTTGAGGTGTCGCTGCTTGGCATCAGGTTGAGGTGTCGCTGCTTGGCATCAGGTTGAGGTGTCGCTGCTTGGCATCAGGTTGAGGTGTCGCTGCTTGGCATCAGGTTGAGGTGTCGCTGCTTGGCATCAGGTTGAGGTGTCGCTGCTTGGCATCAGGTTGAGGTGTCGCTGCTTGGCATCAGGTTGAGGTGTCGCTGCTTGGCATCAGGTTGAGGTGTCGCTGCTTGGCATCAGGTTGAGGTGTCGCTGCTTGGCATCAGGTTGAGGTGACGTCCACACTGCTTGGCATCAGGTTGAGGTGTCGTCCACACTGCTTGGCATCAGGTTGAGGTGTCGTCCACACTGCTTGGCATCAGGTTGAGGTGTCGTCCACACTGCTTGGCATCAGGTTGAGGTGTCGTCCACACTGCTTGGCATCAGGTTGAGGTGTCGTCCACACTGCTTGGCATCAGGTTGAGGTGACGTCCACACTGCTTGGCATCAGGTTGAGGTGACGTCCACACTGCTTGGCATCAGGTTGAGGTGACGTCCACACTGCTTGGCATCAGGTTGAGGTGTCGTCCACACTGCTTGGCATCAGGTTGAGGTGTCGTCCACACTGCTTGGCATCAGGTTGAGGTGACGTCCACACTGCTTGGCATCAGGTTGAGGTGACGTCCACACTGCTTGGCATCAGGTTGAGGTGACGTCCACACTGCTTTGCATCAGGTTGAGGTGTCGTCCACACTGCTTGGCATCAGGTTGAGGTGTCGTCCACACTGCTTGGCATCAGGTTGAGGTGACGTCCACACTGCTTGGCATCAGGTTGAGGTGACGTCCACACTGCTTGGCATCAGGTTGAGGTGTCGCCGCTTGGCATCAGGTTGAGGTGACGCCGCTTGGCATCAGGTTGAGGTGACGCCGCTTGGCATCAGGTTGAGGTGACGCCGCTTGGCATCAGGTTGAGGTGACGCCGCTTGGCATCAGGTTGAGGTGACGTCCACACTGCTTGGCATCCGGTTGAGGTGTCGCTGCTTGGCATCAGGTTGAGGTGTCGCTGCTTGGCATCAGGTTGAGGTGTCGCTGCTTGGCATCAGGTTGAGGTGTCGCTGCTTGGCATCAGGTTGAGGTGACACTGCTTGGTATCAGGTTGAGGTGTCGCTGCTTGGCATCAGGTTGAGGTGTCGCTGCTTGGCATCAGGTTGAGGTGTCGCTGCTTGGCATCAGGTTGAGGTGTCGCTGCTTGGCATCAGGTTGAGGTGTCGCTGCTTGGCATCAGGTTGAGGTGTCGCTGCTTGGCATCAGGTTGAGGTGTCGCTGCTTGGCATCAGGTTGAGGTGTCGCTGCTTGGCATCAGGTTGAGGTGTCGCTGCTTGGCATCAGGTTGAGGTGTCGCTGCTTGGCATCAGGTTGAGGTGACGTCCACACTGCTTGGCATCAGGTTGAGGTGTCGTCCACACTGCTTGGCATCAGGTTGAGGTGTCGTCCACACTGCTTGGCATCAGGTTGAGGTGTCGTCCACACTGCTTGGCATCAGGTTGAGGTGTCGTCCACACTGCTTGGCATCAGGTTGAGGTGTCGTCCACACTGCTTGGCATCAGGTTGAGGTGACGTCCACACTGCTTGGCATCAGGTTGAGGTGACGTCCACACTGCTTGGCATCAGGTTGAGGTGACGTCCACACTGCTTGGCATCAGGTTGAGGTGTCGTCCACACTGCTTGGCATCAGGTTGAGGTGTCGTCCACACTGCTTGGCATCAGGTTGAGGTGACGTCCACACTGCTTGGCATCAGGTTGAGGTGACGTCCACACTGCTTGGCATCAGGTTGAGGTGACGTCCACACTGCTTTGCATCAGGTTGAGGTGTCGTCCACACTGCTTGGCATCAGGTTGAGGTGTCGTCCACACTGCTTGGCATCAGGTTGAGGTGACGTCCACACTGCTTGGCATCAGGTTGAGGTGACGTCCACACTGCTTGGCATCAGGTTGAGTTGACGTCCACACTGCATGGCATCAGATTGAGGTGTGTGTGTGTACATGTTTCCTACCTTACCAGAATGTTCTGACAAGGTTGGATAACAAAACTCTAGGACTTTTTTTGTTTCCTGAATATGTTAAAATTATATTTTAGGCTTTAGGGTTCGGGTTACGTTTAGGGTTCGGGGGAAAATAGGACATTGAATGGGAATACAATTTTACTCCTCAAAAAGTCCAGAAAACAAAGATGTGTGTGTCCGTCCGTGTGTGTCCATAGTAGTGCGTGTGGGTGTTTGTGTACATAGTAGTGTGTGTGTGTCCATAGTAGTGTGTGTGTGTGTTTGTGTACATAGTAGTGTGTTTGTGTGCATAGTAGTGCGCATGTGTGTGTGTGTGTCCATAGTAGTGTGTGTGTGTGTGTGTGTGTGTGTGTGTGTGTGTGTCTGTGTCCATAGTAGTGTTTGTGTGTGTGTCCATAGTAGTGTTTGTGTGTGTGTCCATAGTAGTGTGTGTGTTTGTGTGTGTGTCCATAGTAGTGTGTGTGTTTGTGTGTGTGTCCATAGTAGTGTGTGTGTGTGTGTGTGTGTCCATAGTAGTGTGTGTGTGTGTGTGTGTGTCCATAGTAGTGTGTGTGTGTGTGTGTGTGTGTGTGTGTGTGTGTGTGTGTGTGTGTGTGTGTGTGTCCATAGTAGTGTTCTCTCCTACCTTGGCTGAGGAATTCCTCCATCTTGTCCTTGAAGGGCTGCAGGTG
The DNA here is from genome assembly GCF_045791955.1 of Oncorhynchus clarkii lewisi. Lineage (NCBI taxonomy): Eukaryota > Metazoa > Chordata > Actinopteri > Salmoniformes > Salmonidae > Oncorhynchus > Oncorhynchus clarkii. The sequence continues at coordinate 52,791 of NW_027260822.1, forward strand.
ATCTTCAGATGACACTTGACACACCTTCTCCACCTCTGTGTTGCACGCTGGAATGAGAGGACAATACTAAACTGTTTACAAAATGGCCACAGAATGGCAATACAATGACTGATTTCAAGAGAAAAATCACCATTGAAGATATGTAAATATTTAACCTTTAACTAGGCAAGTCAGTTAAGAACAAATTATTATTTACAATGACGGCCTACCGGGGAACAGCGGGGGTTAACTCCCTTGTTCAGGAGCAGAACGACAGATTTGTACCTTCAAACCAGCAACCATTTGGTTACATGCCCAACGCTCTAACCCCTAGGCTACATACAATGTCGACCATAACAGATTAGTGCCCAACCAGTGGTCATCCTCAGTGTAGCTAAACCCATGTTACTATGACCTAGCTATAGTTTCACATGAAACCAGCCCGCTTCTCTAACATCCGTAACATTCCTGAAATGGGCCCTGTACTTAGAGAAAACAAACCTATCCTGATCAACTATCACTCGTTGATAAATATGACTCAGCACAGCCGAGAGCTGCCCTGTGACACGAGCCTACCAGAGGAGCTAAATAACTTCTATGCTAACTTCGAGGCAAGTAACACTGAAACATGCATGAGAGCACTAGCTGTTCCAGAAGACTGTGCGATCACGGTCTCCGCAGCCGATGTGAGTAAGACCTTTAAACAAGTCAACACTCAAGGCCGCAGGGCCAGACATATTACCAGGACGGGTAATGTGCTGCTAACTGAGGTAACTTCACTCTGTAAAGTGAAGCTGAAGTTAGCAGCATTCCTGAAAAATAGAAAACAAGCCACTCAATGCTATGTGTTGGGGTAGTATCCCACACCGAAAGGAACTGTTAAGTTGAGAGCTAGTTTACTGAATAAAGCTGCTTATCGGGCTAGTAACCAGATGGACTCGAGGCTAAGAATGAGGAAACCAGTGCAGTGGGTTATAAGACACTCGCTGAGCGCTGAACCGCAGCTTTTAATGAAGTACATTACTGTTGATGTCAGAGTTACGGGAGGAGATTGACTCTGTACCCCCTGTTGTATATAGCCTCCGGTACCTGTCCGTCTGTCCAACTGGCAAGTGTCTTCACTGCCATTTTCACTACCGTAACACCCTGTATATAGCCTCCACATTGACTCTGTACCGGTACCCCCTGTATATAGCCTCCACATTGACTCTGTACCGGTACCCCCTGTATATAGCCTCCACATTGACTCTGTACCAGTACCCCCTGTATATAGCCTCCACATTGACTCTGTACCGGTACCCCCTGTATATAGCCTCCACATTGACTCTGTACCGGTACCCCTGTATATAGCCTCCACATTGACTCTGTACCGGTACACCCTGTATATAGCCTCCACATTGACTCTGTACCGGTACCCCCTGTATATAGCCTCCACATTGACTCTGTACCGGTACCCCCTGTATATAGCCTCCACATTGACTCTGTACCGGTACCCCCTGTATATAGCCTCCACATTGACTCTGTACCGGTACCCCTGTATATAGCCTCCACATTGACTCTGTACCGGTACCCCCTGTATATAGCCTCCACATTGACTCTGTACCGGTACCCCCTGTATATAGCCTCCACATTGACTCTGTACCGGAACCCACCTGTATATAGCCTCCACATTGACTCTGCACCGGTACCCCCTGTATATAGCCTCCACATTGACTCTGTACCGGTACCCCCTGTATATAGCCTCCACATTGACTCTGTACCGGTACCCCCTGCATATAGCCTCCACATTGACTCTGTACCGGTACCCCCTGTATATAGCCTCCACATTGACTCTGTACCGGTACCCCTGTATATAGCCTCCACATTGACTCTGTACCGGTACCCCCTGTATATAGCCTCCACATTGACTCTGTACCGGTACCCCCTGTATATAGCCTCCACATTGACTCTGTACCGGTACCCCCTGTATATAGCCTCCACATTGACTCTGTACCGGTACCCCCTGTATATAGCCTCCACATTGACTCTGTACCGTAATACCCTGTATATAGCCTCCACATTGACTCTGTACCGGTACCCCCTGTATATAGCCTCCACATTGACTCTGTACCGGTACCCCCTGTATATAGCCTCCACATTGACTCTGTACCGGTACCCCCTGTATATAGCCTCCACATTGACTCTGTACCGGTACCCACCTGTATATAGCCTCCACATTGACTCTGCACCGGTACCCCCTGTATATAGCCTCCACATTGACTCTGTACCGGTACCCCCTGTATATAGCCTCCACATTGACTCTGTACCGGTACCCCCTGTATATAGCCTCCACATTGACTCTGTACCGGTACCCCCTGTATATAGCCTCCACATTGACTCTGTACCGGTACCCCCTGTATATAGCCTCCACATTGACTCTGTACCGGTACCCCCTGTATATAGCCTCCACATTGACTCTGTACCGGTACCCCCTGTATATAGCCTCCACATTGACTCTGTACCGTAATACCCTGTATATAGCCTCCACATTGACTCTGTACCGGTACCCCCTGTATATAGCCTCCACATTGACTCTGTACCGGTACCCCCTGTATATAGCCTCCACATTGACTCTGTACTGGTACCCCCTGTATATAGCCTCCACATTGACTCTGTACCTGTACCCCCTGTATATAGCCTCCACATTGACTCTGTACCGGTACCCCCTGTATATAGCCTCCACATTGACTCTGTACCGGTACCCCCTGTATATAGCCTCCACATTGACTCTGTACCGGTACCCCCTGTATATAGCCTCCTCATTGACTCTGTACCGGTACCCCCTGTATATAGCCTCCACATTGACTCTGTACCGGTACCCCCTGTATATAGCCTCCACATTGACTCTGTACCGGTACCCCCTGTATATAGCCTCCACATTGACTCTGTACCGGTACCCCCTGTATATAGCCTCCACATTGACTCTGTACCGGTACCCCCTGTATATAGCCTCCACATTGACTCTGTACCGGTACCCCCTGTATATAGCCTCCACATTGACTCTGTACCGTAACACCCTGTATATAGCCTCCACATTGACTCTGTACCGGTACCCCCTGTATATAGCCTCCACATTGACTCTGTACCGTTACCCCCTGTATATAATCTCCACATTGACTCTGTACCGGTACCCCCTGTATATAGCCTCCACATTGTCTCTGTACCGGTACCCCCTGTATATAGCCTCCACATTGACTCTGTACCGGTACCCCCCTGTATATAGCCTCCACATTGACTCTGTACCGGTACCCCCTGTATATAGCCTCCACATTGACTCTGTACCGTAACACCCTGTATATAGCCTCCACATTGACTCTGTACCGGTACCCCCTGTATATAGCCTCCACATTGACTCTGTACCGGTACCCCCTGTATATAGCCTCCACATTGACTCTGTACCGGTACCTCCTGTATATAGCCTCCACATTGACTCTGTACCGGTACCCCCTGTATATAGCCTCCACATTGACTCTGTACCGGTACCCCCTTTATATAGCCTCCACATTGACTCTGTACCGGTACCCCCTGTATATAGCCTCCACATTGACTCTGTACCGGTACCCCCTGTATATAGCCTCCACATTGACTCTGTACCGGTACCCCTGTATATAGCCTCCACATTGACTCTGTACCGGTACCCCCTGTATATAGCCTCCACATTGACTCTGTACCGGTACCCCCTGTATATAGCCTCCACATTGACTCTGTACCGGTACCCCCTGTATATAGCCTCCACATTGACTCTGTACCGGTACCCCCTGTATATAGCCTCCACATTGACTCTGTACCGTAACACCCTGTATATAGCCTCCACATTGACTCTGTACCGGTACCCCCTGTATATAGCCTCCACATTGACTCTGTTCCAGTACCACCTGTATATAGCCTCCACATTGACTCTGTACCGTAATACCCTGTATATAGCCTCCACATTGACTCTGTACCGGTACCCCCTGTATATAGCCTCCACATTGACTCTGTACCGGTACCCCCTGTATATAGCCTCCACATTGACTCTGTACCGGTACCCCCTGTATATAGCCTCCACATTGACTCTGTACCGGTACCCCCTGTATATAGCCTCCACATTGACTCTGTACCGGTACCCCCTGTATATAGCCTCCACATTGACTCTGTACCGGTACCCCCTGTATATAGCCTCCACATTGACTCTGTACCGTAACACCCTGTATATAGCCTCCACATTGACTCTGTACCGGTACCCCCTGTATATAGCCTCCACATTGACTCTGTACCAGTACCACCTGTATATAGCCTCCACATTGACTCTGTACCGTAATACCCTGTATATAGCCTCCACATTGACTCTGTACCGGTACCCCCTGTATATAGCCTCCACATTGACTCTGTACCGGTACCCCCTGTATATAGCCTCCACATTGACTCTGTACCGTAACACCCTGTATATAGCCTCCACATTGACTATGTACCGTAATACCCTGTATATAGCCTCCACATTGACTCTGTACCGGTACCCCCTGTATATAGCCTCCACATTGACTCAGTACCGGTACCCCCTGTATATAGCCTCCACATTGACTCTGTACCGTAACACCCTGTATATAGCCTCCACATTGACTCTGTACCGGTACCCCCTGTATATAGCCTCCACATTGACTCTGTACCGGTACCCCCTGTATATAGCCTCCACATTGACTCTGTACCGTAACACCCTGTATATAGCCTCCACATTGACTCTGTACCGGTACACCCTGTATATAGCCTCCACATTGACTCTGTACCGTAACACCCTGTATATAGCCTCCACATTGACTCTGTACCGGTACCCCCTGTATATAGCCTCCACATTGACTCTGTACCGGTACCCCCTGTATATAGCCTCCACATTGACTCTGTACCGTAACACCCTGTATATAGCCTCCACATTGACTATGTACCGTAATACCCTGTATATAGCCTCCACATTGACTCTGTACCGGTACCCCCTGTATATAGCCTCCACATTGACTCAGTACCGGTACCCCCTGTATATAGCCTCCACATTGACTCTGTACCGTAACACCCTGTATATAGCCTCCACATTGACTCTGTACCGGTACCCCCTGTATATAGCCTCCACATTGACTCTGTACCGGTACCCCCTGTATATAGCCTCCACATTGACTCTGTACCGTAACACCCTGTATATAGCCTCCACATTGACTCTGTACCGGTACACCCTGTATATAGCCTCCACATTGACTCTGTACCGTAACACCCTGTATATAGCCTCCACATTGACTCTGTACCGTAACACCCTGTATATAGCCTCCACATTGACTCTGTACCGGTACCCCCTGTATATAGCCTCCACATTGACTCTGTACCGTAACACCCTGTATATAGCACAGATTTTTTTCTTTCTTAAAACTGCATTGTTGGTTAAGGGCTCATAAGCAAGCTTTTCACTGGAAGGTATTTCACTGTAAGGTATAGAATAGGTGGTAGAAAAGTATGTTTATTGTCCATTTGTAAGAATCGTAATGTTTGTATCTGTGCACAATGTACCTGTTGTTTTCAGCACAGGTGACAAATACAATGTGATTTTGTGAAGTTCTGTCAACGCACTGCATGTGGATGCGAAGGCAAATCATTCAACTGCATTCTGACCCCATCACCTGTCGCCCCTGGTAACCCCTGTCGCCCCTGGTAACCCCTGCTCCCCTCCCCCTGAACGAAGACTGATGCCTGCTGTGGAATTCTGGAATCTATTCTAGAACTTCTGTGAAGCTCTGAGAGTCACGCACCAATCAGTGGCCATAATGAATTAGAGTCAGAGTGTCAGCGTCCAATCTAAATCCCAGCTGGACAATTACCGCCCTCTACCTGACCTTTAGCCTGTGTCAGGGAGGGCCATGTTGTTCTTCCTGGAGCACACTGGTTGAGCACATATCAGTAAGCTAGACACCATCTGTCTGTAATACAGACCCAGCCTCCCGTCACCTCTGAAGACCACCAATATAACAAAGAGGGACGGATGGAGAGACCCGGTTATTCTGGTACTGTAAATATCCTCCTCCGCTGTAGCACAACCCCACAGTTAAACCCCAACAGAACATGGTTCTGTCTGACTGCGAGCAGCACCGCAAGGTTGCCGACCAGCGACACGCGGGAGAGAGAGGGGGAAAGTGCAGAAAGATTTAGAGACGCCGGCTGCCCAGCTGAGCCAGGCCCTTAACTAGCATTTATCTGAGCCTCTTGACTTGCTGTAAAGAGAGAGGACCATCTAGCTACAGAACAGAGAGGGCTTACTGTAAAGAGAGAGGACCATCTAGCTACAGAACAGAGAGAGCTTACTGTAAAGAGGACCATATAGCTACAGAACAGAGGGGGCTTACTGTAAAGAGAGAGGACCATATAGCTACAGAACAGAGGGGGCTTACTGTAAAGAGAGAGGGCCATATAGCTACAGAACAGAGGGGGCTTACTGTAAAGAGAGGACCATATAGCTACAGAACAGAGGGGGCTTACTGTAAAGAGAGAGGACCATATAGCTACAGAACAGAGGGGGCTTACTGTAAAGAGAGAGGACCATATAGTTACAGAACAGAGGGGGCTTACTGAAAGAGAGAGGACCATCTAGCTACAGAACAGAGGGGGCTTACTGTAAAGAGAGAGGACCATATAGTTACAGAACAGAGGGGGCTTACTGAAAGAGAGAGGACCATCTAGCTACAGAACAGAGAGGGCTTACTGTAAAGAGAGAGGACCATATAGCTACAGAACAGAGGGGGCTTACTGAGGCTGACAACTGTGTGGTGTGTGTGGACCATGGTAAATCTTTGGTGATGTGGACAACAAGGAACTTAAAGCTCTCGACCCGCTAAACAACATCGTCGATGTGGACGTGCTCTCCCCTCTTTCTCCTGTAGTCCTCAAAGAGCTCCTTGGCCTTACTGACGTTGAGGGAGAGGTTGTTGTCCTGGCAACACACTGCTAAGTCTCTGACCTCCCTCCCTATAGGCTGACTCATCGCCACCGGTGATCAGGCCTACCAGCGTTGTGTTGTCAGTAAAACTTCATGTGTTGGAGTCATGTATGGCCACGCAGTTGTGGGTGAACAGGAAGTGCATGAGGGAACTAAGCACACACCCGATGGGCCCCCTTGTTGCGGGCCAGCGTGACGGAGGTGTTGCCTAGCCTCACCACCTGGGGGAGGCCTGTCAGGAAGTCAATCGCAGAGGGAGGTGTTTAGTCCCAGGGACCTTAGCTTAGTGATGAGCTTGGAGGGGACTATGGTGTTGAACGCTGAGCTGTAGTCAATGAACAGCACTATCACGTAGTTATTTCCCTTCTTGTCCAGGTGGGAGAGGGCAGTGTGAAGTGCAATTGAGATTGTTTTATCTGTGGATCTGTTAGGGCGGTATACGAATAGGAATGGGTCTAGTGTGTCTGGGATGATGGAGCTTCATGACCAGCCTTTCAAACCACTTCCTTATTATACATGAGTGCTACAGGGCGATAGTCATGTAGGTAGGTTACCTTGGAGCTCTTGGGAAAAGGGACAATGGCGGTCAGGTTGACACGTTGGGATTACAGACTTGGGACAACGAGAGAGTAAAAATGTCTGTCGACACCTGCCAGAAGGTCGGCGGATAATTTGAGAACCCGCCCTGATATTCCATCTGGCACGGCGACCTTTCTAGGGAGGTTTTCCTAGTCTGGTTCCTCTCTAGGTTTCTTCCTAGGTTCTGGCCTTTCTAGGGAGGTTTTCCTAGCCTGGTTCCTATCTAGGTTTCTTCCTAGGTTCTGGCCTTTCTAGGGAGGTTTTCCTAGTCTGGTTCCTCTCTAGGTTTCTTCCTAGGTTCTGGCCTTTCTAGGGAGGTTTTCCTAGTCTGGTTCCTCTCTAGGTTTCTTCCTAGGTTCTGGCCTTCCTAGGGAGTTTTTCATAGCCACCGTGCTTCTACACCTGCATTGCTTCCTGTTTGAGGTTTTAGGCTGGGTTTCTGTACAGCACTTTTTGACATCAGCTGATGTAAGAAGGGATTTCAATACATTTGATTGATTGATTGTTAACCTGTTTAAACGTTTTGCTCACATCGGCCACGGAGAGCGAGATCACATGTAGACATGTAGCTCGTTTGGGAGTTTTGTGTCCATGGGAAGTTCATGGTTTCCCTTTGTAATCCGTTAGCATCTGACAGACCCAGTCACATATACGACAAGCTTCATAGTCGGTGTAATAGGAAGCCTTTTTCCTCCTATATTGCCTTTCTACAGGTTTGAAGACTCGGAGGTCGTAGACTTCTTGTATGTGTCACGTTCATTGTAAGCGGGTCGGCTTTGTCCGACCACTTCTGTATTGGAGTGCGTCACTGGTACATCCTGTTGAAGCTTTTGTTTGTAAACAGGAAGCAGGAGAATGGAGTCACGGTAAGATTTGCCCGAAAGGAGGACGAGGGAGTGCCTTGAATGCGTTTCTGTTGGTAGAATATAGGTGGTCTGAAGTTTTAACAGGAGATGTGTTGTTAGGATACAGGTGGTCTGGAGTTTTAACAGGAGATGTGTTGGTAGGATACAGGTGGTCTGGAGTTTTAACAGGAGATGTGTTGGTAGGATACAGGTGGTCTGGAGTTACCGCCCCATAGGGGCACAGGAGATGTGTTGGTAGGATACAGGTGGTCTGGAGTTACCGCCCCATAGGGGCACAGGAGATGTGTTGGTAGGATACAGGTGGTCTGGAGTTTTAACAGGAGATGTGTTGGTAGGATACAGGTGGTCTGGAGTTTTAACAGGAGATGTGTTGGTAGGACACAGGTGGTCTGGAGTTTTAACAGGAGATGTGTTGGTAGGATACAGGTGGTCTGGGGTTTTAACAGGAGATGTGTTGGTAGGATACAGGTGTTCTGGAGTTACCGCCCCATAGGGGAACAGGAGATGTGTTGGTAGGATACAGGTGGTCTGGAGTTTTAACAGGAGATGTGTTGGTAGGATACAGGTGGTCTGGAGTTTTAACAGGAGATGTGTTGGTAGGACACAGGTGGTCTGGAGTTTTAACAGGAGGTGTGTTGGTAGGATACAGGTGGTCTGGAGTTTTAACAGGAGGTGTGTTGGTAGGATAGAGGTGGTCTGGAGTTTTAACAGGAGATGTGTTGGTAGGATACAGGTGGTCTGGGGTTTTAACAGGAGATGTGTTGGTAGGATACAGGGGGTCTGGAGTTAACGCCCCATAGGGGAACAGGAGGTGTGTTGGTAGGATACAGGGGGTCTGGAGTTAACGCCCCAAAGGGGAACAGGAGGTGTGTTGGTAGGATACAGGGGGTCTGGAGTTAACGCCCCAAAGGGGAACAGAAGATGTGTTGGTAGGATACAGGTGGTCTGGAGTTTTAACAGGAGGTGTGTTGGTAGGATACAGGTGGTCTGGAGTTTTAACAGGAGATGTGTTGGTAGGATACAGGTGGTCTGGATTTTTAACAGGAGATGTGTTGGTAGGATACAGGTGGTCTGGAGTTTTAACAGGAGATGTGTTGGTAGGATACAGGTGGTCTGGGGTTTTAACAGGAGATGTGTTGGTAGGATACAGGTGGTCTGGAGTTTTAACATGAGATGTGTTGGTAGGATACAGGTGGTCTGGAGTTTTAACAGGAGATGTGTTGGTAGGATACAGGTGGTCTGGGGTTTTAACAGGAGGTGTGTTGGTAGGATACAGGTGGGACGGTTTGAAGTCACCCAGCATTATTAAAAACCAGGTGATCAAGAGCACAAGATTTCCTTCAAACTTGAAGCAACACACCAGTTATTTATGGAAAAACAGTTTTTCCTGAAGCCGTCGTCCGATCCTGCCACTCATGGCGAATCCACCGAGTACGATATTATGGTGTAACAGTACAGCTTCCGTCCCTCTCCTCGCCCCTACCTGGGCTCGAACCAGGGACCCTACTGCACACAGACATCAGCCACCCTCAAAGCATCGTTACCCATCGCTCCACAAAAAGCCGCGGCCCTTGCAGAGCAAGGGGAACCACTACTTCAAGGTCTCAGAGAGTGACGTCACCGATTGAAAAGCTATTAGCGCGCACCACCGCTAACTAGCTAGCCATTTCACATCGGTTACACTAGCAGCATAACTTCCTCATCCAGCCATGTTTCACGAAGACATTATATTGTTCAAGTCTCTCTGATAGAAGATTCTCGGACGACGCTCATCCATCTCATTCCTGAGTGACTGGACATTGGCCAATCGAACGGAGGGGAGCGCTATTCGGTTCTCTCTTCGCCTCCAATTTCACCCCACCTCATCATCCCACGTCTACACCTGCAGCGTTTTGGTAGCCCATGGAGCAAAGGATTATGGTCCGGTATGAACAGTGGAACAGCTGAGTCAGAGATGATGTCTAAATCGAGGTCAGTGATAATAGCATATCTATTTAAAAGATAAAAACACGTGGCCCTTCTCCATAGTGCACTACTCTATACTACAGCCCTATTCCCTATATAGTGCACTACTTTAAACTACAGCCCTATTCCCTATATAGTGCACTACTCTATACTACAGCCCTATTCCCTATATAGTGCACTACTTTATACTACAGCCCTATTCCCTATATAGTGCACTACTCTATACTACAGCCCTATTCCCTATATAGTGCACTACTCTATACTACAGCCCTATTCCCTATATAGTGCACTACTCTATACTACAGCCCTATTCCCTATATAGTGCACTACTCTATACTACAGCCCTATTCCCTATATAGTGCACTACTTTATACTACAGCCCTATTCCCTATATAGTGCACTACTTTAAACTACAGCCCTATTCCCTATATAGTGCACTACTCTATACTACAGCCCTATTCCCTATATAGTGCACTACTTTATACTACAGCCCTATTCCCTATATAGTGCACTACTCTATACTACAGCCCTATTCCCTATATAGTGCACTACTCTATACTACAGCCCTATTCCCTATATAGTGCACTACTCTATACTACAGCCCTATTCCCTATATAGTGCACTACTCTATACTACAGCCCTATTCCCTATATAGTGCACTACTTTATACTACAGCCCTATTCCCTATATAGTACACTACTCTATACTACAGCCCTATTCCCTATATAGTACACTACTCTATACTACAGCCCTATTCCCTATATAGTGCACTACTTTATAGTACAGCCCTATTCCCTATATAGTACACTACTTTATACTACAGCCCTATTCCCTATATAGTGCACTACTCTATACTACAGCCCTATTCCCTATATAGTGCACTACTTTATACTACAGCCCTATTCCCTATATAGTGCACTACTTTATAGTACAGCCATATTCCCTATATAGTACACTACTTTATACTACAGCCCTATTCCATATATAGTACACTACTTTATACTACAGCCCTATTCCCTATATAGTACACTACTCTATACTACAGCCCTATTCCCTATATAGTGCACTACTTTATACTACAGCCCTATTCCCTATATAGTGCACTACTCTATACTACAGCCCTATTCCCTATATAGTACACTACTTTATACTACAGCCCTATTCCCTATATAGTGCACTACTTTATACTACAGCCCTATTCCCTATATAGTACACTACTTTATACTACAGCCCTATTCCCTATATAGTGCACTACTCTATACTACAGCCCTATTCCCTATATAGTGCACTACTTTATACTACAGCCCTATTCCCTATATAGTGCACTACTTTATACTACAGCCCTATTCCCTATATAGTACACTACTTTATACTACAGCCCTATTCCCTATATAGTGCACTACTTTATACTACAGCCCTATTCCCTATATAGTGCACTACTTTATACTACAGCCCTATATAGTGCACTACTCTATACTACAGCCCTATATAGTGCACTACTTTATACTACAGCCCTATATAGTGCACCACTCTATACTACAGCCCTATATAGTGCACTACTTTATACTACAGCCCTATATAGTGCACTACTCTATACTACATCCCTATTCCCTATATAGTGCACTACTCTATACTACAGCCCTATTCCCTATATAGTACACTACTCTATACTACAGCCCTATTCCCTATATATAGTGTACTAGGTTAGGGAATAGAGTGGCATTTGGGATGCAGGCCAAGCTGTCAGGGTTCAGGGTAGAAACTAGGATGTGTTTACACAACTCTCTCCTGCTTCCTCATCTCATCATTTAATGAGCTGCTTGGAACCACATAAAAAAACAACTAAGAATCAGAGAGAAATTGGCCCAAGCCAATTACGCCAAATGACCCTGATCTGGTTCTGTCCTGAAATAGCCTGCTGCCCTGACCTCTCCCTGGCCTGCGAGGGGCTGTGACAGCAGTGACCTCAGTGAAGACGGGTCAGGTTTCATCTGGTTGGTTGATAAGACAGACGTGGGGACGAGAACAGTCCAGGAATTAAAAAAATTATAGCGGGAACAGGGTGAGAAGTCTTTTCTTTAAAAAATAGTTTTGAGAGAAAGCGAGAAAGGGAGCGAGAGAGAGAGAGAGAGAGAGAAAGAAAGGGAGCGAGTTACAGAGAGAGAAAGGGAGCGAGAGAGCGAGAGAGAGAGAGAGAGAGAGAGAGAAAGAAAGGAAGCGAGTTACAGAGAGAGAAAGGGAGCGAGAGAGAGAGAGAGAAAGAGCGAGAGAGAAAGAGAGAGAGAAAGAAAGGGAGCGAGTTACAGGGAGAGAAAGGGAGCGAGAGAGAGAGAGAGAGAAAGAAAGGGAGCGAGTTACAGAGAGAAAGGGAGCGAGAGAGCGAGAGAGAGAGAAAAGGAGCGAGAGAGAGAGAGAGAAAGAGCGAGAGAGAGAGAGAGAAAGAAAGGGAGCGAGTTACAGAGAGAGAAAGAGCGAGAGCGAGAGAGAGCGGATGACAGAGTGAAGAGAAAGAAAGATCTGTTTACCATTTCCAATGTGTTAACAACTTCCAGCCTTCTAAATGCTTGACCTTCAGGAAATAACTTGTAGTTTACACACTGTGTTCAAAGCCCTGTTCTCTGCCAGCGCTGTACACTACATTTACATCAATATTTACACATGGAAGTGGAGTCCTTATGTCTGAAGCTCCCTGGATAATTAGCATAATAATTTAAGCCACCCCTGTATGATGAGCAATCATGAGGACAAGGTAACGGTCAAACACGCAGAGGGCCTACGGAGAAACATACAGGCGTGGTATAGGAGTGGGCTTTTCAGAGAGCTGAACACTACACAAACAAGCAGAGGGCCTAGGAGTGGGCTTTTCAGAGAGCTGAACACTACACAAACAAGCAGAGGGCCTAGGAGTGGGCTTTTCAGAGAGCTGAACACTACACAAACAAGCAGAGGGCCTACGGAGAAACATACAGGCGTGGTATAGGAGTGGGCTTTTCAGAGAGCTGTACACTACACAAACAAGCAGAGGGCCTAGGAGTGGGCTTTTCAGAGAGCTGTACACTACACAAACAAGCCTGGTGCAACTCTCTCCCCCTGGCCTGGCTGGCATTAGAAGCAGTGTTCTGGAACACCAGGGAGGTAGGGGAGGGAGGGCCTAGTAGAGGTGGGGGAGGCTTGGAGAGGCAGCAGCCACACACAAGCCTAAGATCACCATTTACAAAGACAAGCATCGGCTGGAGGGGTGTAAAGCTCACCGCCATTGGATTCTGGAGCAGAGGAAACGCGTTCTCTGGAGTGATGAATCACGCTTCACCATCTGGCAGTCCGACGGACAAATCTGGGTTTGGCGGATGCCAGGAGAACGTTACCTTCCCCAATGCATGGTACCAACTGTAAAGTTTGGTGGATCCTAGGAGAACGTTACCTTCCCCAATGCATGGTACAAACTGTAAAGTTTGGTGGATGCCAGGAGAACGTTACCTTCCCCAATGCATGGTATCAACTGTAAAGTTTGGCGGATGCCAGGAGAACGTTACCTTCCCCAATGCATGGTACCAACGGTAAAGTTTGGTGGGATGCCAGGAGAAAGTTACCTTCCCCAATGCATGGTATCAACTGTAAAGTTTGGCGGATGCCAGGGGAACGTTACCTTCCCCAATGCATGGTATCAACTGTAAAGTTTGGTGGAGGAGGAATAATGGAATAATGGTCCGGGGCTGTTAGTTCCAGTGAAGGGAAATGTTAACGCTACAGCATACAATGACATCCAACACCTTTGGGATGAATTGGAACGCCGACTGCGAGCCAGGCCTAATCGCTCAACATCAGTGCCTGACTTCACAAATGCTTGAGGCTGAGTAGAAGCAAGTCCCCTACCAGCAATGTTTCAACATCTAGTGGAAAGCCTTCCCAGAAGAGTGGAGGCTGTTATAGCAGCAAAGGGGGGGGGGACCAACTCCATATAAATTAATGCAGATGATTTTGGAGTGAGATGTTCGACGAGCAGGTGTTCACATACACTTCATGACCAAAAGTATCTGTGACCAACAGACTGTATTCCCAGTCATGTAGTGTATCTGTGACCAACAGACTGTATTCCCAGTCATGTAGTGTATCTGTGACCAACAGACTGTATTCCCAGTCATGTGGTGTATCTGTGACCAACAGACTGTATTCCCAGTCATGTGGTGTATCTGTGACCAACAGACTGTATTCCCAGTCATGTAGTGTATCTGTGACCAACAGACTGTATTCCCAGTCATGTAGTATATATGTGACCAACAGACTGTATTCCCAGTCATGTAGTGTATCTGTGACCAACAGACTGTATTCCCAGTCATGTAGTGTATCTGTGACCAACAGACTGTATTCCCAGTCATGTAGTATATCTGTGACCAACAGACTGTATTCTCAGTCATGTAGTATATCTGTGACCCAACAGACTGTATTCCCAGTCATGTAGTGTATCTGTGACCAACATACTGTATTCCCAGTCATGTAGTATATCTGTGACCAACAGACTGTATTCCCAGTCATGTAGTGTATCTGTGACCAACAGACTGTATTCCCAGTCATGTAGTATATCTGTGACCAACAGACTGTATTCTCAGTCATGTAGTATATCTGTGACCCAACAGACTGTATTCCCAGTCATGTAGTGTATCTGTGACCAACATACTGTATTCCCAGTCATGTAGTGTATCTGTGACCAACAGACTGTATTCTCAGTCATGTAGTATATATGTGACCCAACAAACTGTATTCCCAGTCATGTAGTATATCTGTGACCAACAGACTGTATTATCAGCCATGTAGTGTATCTGTGACCAACAGACTGTATTCCCAGTCATGTAGTATATCTGTGACCAACAGACTGTATTCCCAGTCATGTAGTATATCTGTGACCCAACAGACTGTATTCCCAGTCATGTAGTATATCTGTGACCAACAGACTGTATTATCAGCCATGTAGTGTATCTGTGACCAACAGACTGTATTCCCAGTCATGTGGTGTATCTGTGACCCAACAGACTGTATTCCCAGTCATGTAGTGTATCTGTGACCCAACAGACTGTATTCTCAGTCATGTAGTGTATCTGTGACCAACAGACTGTATATCTGTATTCCCAGTCATGTAGTGTATCTGTGACCAACAGACTGTATTCTCAGTCATGTAGTATATCTGTGACCCAACAGACTGTATTCTCAGTCATGTAGTATATATGTGACCAAACAGACTGTATTATCAGTCATGTAGTATATCTGTGACCCAACAGACTGTATTCTCAGTCATGTAGTATATCTGTGACCAACAGACTGTATATCTGTATTCCCAGTCATGTAGTGTATCTGTGACCAACAGACTGTATTATCAGTCATGTAGTATATCTGTGACCAACAGACTGTATTCTCAGTCATGTAGTATATATGTGACCAAACAGACTGTATTCCCAGTCATGTAGTATATCTGTGACCAACATCTGTATTCTCAGTCATGTAGTATATCTGTGACCAACAGACTGTATATCTGTATTCCCAGTCATGTAGTATATATGTGACCCAACAGACTGTATTCCCAGTCATGTAGTATATATGTGACCCAACAGACTGTATTCCCAGTCATGTAGTATATCTGTGACCAACAGACTGTATATCTGTATTCTCAGTCATGTAGTGTATCTGTGACCAACAGACTGTATATCTGTATTCTCAGTCATGTAGTGTATCTGTGACCAACAGACTGTATTCCCAGTCATGTAGTATATATGTGACCCAACAGACTGTATTCCCAGTCATGTAGTATATCTGTGACCAACAGAATGTATTCACAGTCATGTAGTGTATCTGTGACCAACATACTGTATTCCCAGTCATGTAGTATATCTGTGACCAACAGAATGTATTCACAGTCATGTAGTATATATGTGACCCAACATACTGTATTCCCAGTCATGTGGTGTATCTGTGACCAACATACTGTATTCCCAGTCATGTGGTGTATCTGTGACCAACATACACATATCTGTATTCCCAGTCATGTGAAATCCATAGATTAGGGCCTAATTTATTTATTTCAAGTGACTGATTTCCTCATATGAACTGTGAACTCAGTCAAATCTTTGATATGGATGTGTTTATATTTTGGTTCAGTACAGTTACCTCGAAGGTCCTTCTTCAGCCTGGTCAGGTCCTTCTGAAAGTCCTCAAACTTCATCTGTGAAGCCTGGAACAGATCCTGGGGCTCAGGGAGAGGGTAGAGGCACGTCTCCCTGCCGGCGTCCTGACAATACATGACATGACATGACCTTAGTCCTTAGAGCACAGAGCATTAGATAAAGCAGAGGGGTTAGTAGAGTTAGATCACGTAGAGTGGGTTAGGGTAGTAGAGTGGGTTAGGGTAGTAGAGTTAGATCACGTAGAGTGGGTTAGGGTAGTTAGGGTAGTAGAGTGGGTTAGGGTAGTAGAGTGGGTTAGGGTAGTAGAGTGGGTTAGGGTAGTAGAGTGGGTTAGGGTAGTAGAGTGGGTTAGGGTAGTAGAGTTAGATCATGTAGAGTGGGTTAGGGTAGTAGAGTTAGATCACGTAGAGTGGGTTAGGGTAGTATAGTTAGATCACGTAGAGTGGGTTAGGGTAGTAGAGTTAGATCACTTAGAGTGGGTTAGGGTAGTAGAGTTAGATCACGAAGAGTTAGATCACGTAGAGTGGGTTAGGGTAGTAGAGTTAGATCACGTAGAGTGGGTTAGGGTAGTAGAGTTAGATCACGTAGAGTGGGTTAGGGTAGTAGAGTTGGTTAGGGTAGTAGAGTTAGATCACGTAGAGTGGGTTAGGGTAGTAGAGTGGGTTAGGGTAGTAGAGTGGGTTAGGGTAGTAGAGTGGGTTAGGGTAGTAGAGTGGGTTAGGGTAGTAGAGTGGGTTAGGGTAGTAGAATGGGTTAGGGTAGTAGAATGGGTTAGGGTAGTAGAGTTAAATCACGTAGAGTGGGTTAGGGTAGTAGAGTGGGTTAGGGTAGTAGAGTGGGTTAGGGTAGTAGAGTGGGTTAGGGTAGTAGAGTTAGATCACGTAGAGTGGGTTAGGGTAGTAGAGTGGGTTAGGGTAGTAGAGTGGGTTAGGGTAGTAGAGTTAGATCATGTAGAGTGGGTTAGGGTAGTAGAGTTAGATCACGTAGAGTGGGTTAGGGTAGTAGAGTTAGATCACGTAGAGTGGGTTAGGGTAGTAGAGTTAGATCACGTAGAGTGGGTTAGGGTAGTAGAGTTAGATCACGTAGAGTGGGTTAGGGTAGTAGAGTTAGATCACGTAGAGTGGGTTAGGGTAGTAGAGTTGGTTAGGGTAGTAGAGTTAGATCACGTAGAGTGGGTTAGGGTAGTAGAGTTGGTTAGGGTAGTAGAGTTAGATCACGTAGAGTGGGTTAGGGTAGTAGAGTGGGTTAGGGTAGTAGAGTGGGTTAGGGTAGTAGAGTGAGTTAGGGTAGTAGAGTGGGTTAGGGTAGTAGAATGGGTTAGGGTAGTAGAATGGGTTAGGGTAGTAGAGTTAAATCACTTAGAGTGGGTTAGGGTAGTAGAGTGGGTTAGGGTAGTAGAGTGGGTTAGGGTAGTAGAGTGGGTTAGGGTAGTAGAGTGGGTTAGGGTAGTAGAGTGGGTTAGGGTAGTAGAGTGGGTTAGGGTAGTAGAGTGGGTTAGGGTAGTAGAGTGGGTTAGGGTAGTAGAGTGGGTTAGGGTAGTAGAGTGGGTTAGGGTAGTAGAGTGGGTTAGGGTAGTAGAGTTAGATCACGTAGAGTGGGTTAGGGTAGTAGAGTGGGTTAGGGTAGTAGAGTTAGATCACGTAGAGTGGGTTAGGGTAGTAGAGTGGGTTAGGGTAGTAGAGTTAGTTCACGTAGAGTGGGTTAGGTAGTAGAGTTAGTTCACGTAGAGTGGGTTAGGGTAGTAGAGTGGGTTAGGGTAGTAGAGTGGGTTAGGGTAGTAGAGTTAGTTCACGTAGAGTGGGTTAGGGTAGTAGAGTTAGTTCACGTAGAGTGGGTTAGGGTAGTAGAGTGGGTTAGGGTAGTAGAGTTAGATCACGTAGAGTGGGTTGGGGTAGTAGAGTGGGTTAGGGTAGTAGAGTGGGTTAGGGTAGTAGAGTGGGTTAGGGTAGTAGAATGGGTTAGGGTAGTAGAATGGGTTAGGGTAGTAGAGTTAAATCACTTAGAGTGGGTTAGGGTAGTAGAGTGGGTTAGGGTAGTAGAGTGGGTTAGGGTAGTAGAGTGGGTTAGGGTAGTAGAGTGGGTTAGGGTAGTAGAGTGGGTTAGGGTAGTAGAGTGGGTTAGGGTAGTAGAGTGGGTTAGGGTAGTAGAGTGGGTTAGGGTAGTAGAGTGGGTTAGGGTAGTAGAGTTAGATCACGTAGAGTGGGTTAGGGTAGTAGAGTGGGTTAGGGTAGTAGAGTTAGATCACGTAGAGTGGGTTAGGGTAGTAGAGTGGGTTAGGGTAGTAGAGTTAGTTCACGTAGAGTGGGTTAGGGTAGTAGAGTTAGTTCACGTAGAGTGGGTTAGGGTAGTAGAGTGGGTTAGGGTAGTAGAGTGGGTTAGGGTAGTAGAGTTAGTTCACGTAGAGTGGGTTAGGGTAGTAGAGTTAGTTCACGTAGAGTGGGTTAGGGTAGTAGAGTGGGTTAGGGTAGTAGAGTTAGATCACGTAGAGTGGGTTGGGGTAGTAGAGTGGGTTAGGGTAGTAGTTAGTTCACGTAGAGTGGGATAGGGTAGTAGAGTTAGTTCACGTAGAGTGGGTTAGGGTAGTAGTGTTAGATCACGTAGAGTGGGTTAGGGTAGTAGAGTTAGATCACGTAGAGTGGGTTAGGGTAGTAGAGTGGGTTAGGGTAGTAGAGTGGGTTAGGGTAGTAGAGTGGGTTAGGGTAGTAGAGTGGGTTAGGGTAGTAGAGTGGGTTAGGGTAGTAGAGTGGGTTAGGGTAGTAGAGTGGGTTAGGGTAGTAGAGTGGGTTAGGGTAGTAGAGTGGGTTAGGGTAGTAGAGTTAGATCACGTAGAGTGGGTTAGGGTAGTAGAGTGGGTTAGGGTAGTAGAGTGGGTTAGGGTAGTAGAGTTAGATCATGTAGAGTGGGTTAGGGTAGTAGAGTGGGTTAGGGTAGTAGAGTTAGTAAATTTCTACCCTGACCCACTCTACATGATCTATTTTCAACAGTAAAATAATACTGAAGACATCAAAACTATGAAACACATATGGAATCATGTAGTAATCAAAAAAGTGTTAAATCAAAATATATTTTAGATTATTCAAAGTAGCCACCCTTTGCCTTGATGACAGCTTAGCACACTCTTGGCGTTCTCTCAACCAGCTTCATGAGGAATGCTTTTCCAACAGTCTTGAAAGAGTTCCCACATGTGCGGAGCACTTGTTGGCTGATTTTTCTTCACTCTGCGGCCCAACTCATCTCAATTGGGTTCAGGTCAGGTGATTGTGGAGGCCAAGTCATCGGATGCAGTAGTCCATCACTCTCGTTCTTGCTCAAATAGCCCTTACACAGCCTGGAGGTGTGTTGCATCATTGTCCTGTTGAAGAACAAATGATAGTCCCACTAAGCGCAAACCAGATGGGATGATGTATTGCTGCAGAATGCTGTGGTAGCCATGCTGGTTAAGTATGCCTTGAAATCTAAATAAATCACAGTGTCACCAGCAAAGCTCCCCACACCACCTCCTCCATGCTTCACGGTGGGAACCGCACATGCAGAGATCATCCGTTTACCTACTCTGAGTCTCACTCAGACGGTGGTTGGAACCAAAAATCTCAAATTTGGACTCATCAGACCAAAATAACAGATTTCCACCGGTCTAATGTCTATTGCTCGTGTTTCTTGGCTCAAGGAAGTCTGTTCGCATTATTGGTGTCCTTTAGTTGTGGTTTCTTTGCAGCAATTCGACCATGAAGGTCTGATTCACACGGTCTCCTCTGAACAGTTGATGTTGAGATGTGTCTTACTTGAACTCTGTGCATTTATTTGGGTCGCAATCTTAGGTGCAATTAACTCTAATGAACTTATCCTCTGCAGCAGAGGTAACTCTGGGTCTTCCATTCCTGTGGCGGTCCTCATGAGAGCCAGATTCATCATAGCGCTTGATGGTTTTTGCGACTGCACTTGAACAACGTTTCAAAGTTCTTAATTTTCCAGATTGACTGACCTTCATGACCTAAAGTAATGATGGACCTTTGCTTCTCTTTGCTTATTTGATCTGTTCTTGGCATAATATGGACTTGGTCTTTTACCAAATAGGGCTATCTTCTGTATACCACCCCTACCTTGTCACAACGCAAGTGATTGGCTCAAAAGCATTAAAGAAAGAAATACCACAAATTAACTTTAAACAGCACACCTGTTAATTGAAATGCATTCCAGGTGACGACCACATGAAGCTGGTTGAGAGAATGCCAAGAGTAAGCAAAGCTGTCATATGAAACATTGTCATCAAGGGCAGATATGTGGAAATATATTTTTAATTTTAACTTTTTTGTTTGTTGACTAAATCAAAATCCAATACCTAAACGCCCTACTGGGCTTGGTCCGGCTAGACGCCCTACTGGGCTTGGTCCGGCTAGATGCCCTACTGGGCTTGGTCCGGCTAGACGCCCTACTGGGCTTGGTCCGGCTAAACGCCCTACTGGGCTTGGTCCGGCTAAACGCCCTACTGGGCTTGGTCCGGCTAAACGCCCTACTGGGCTTGGTCCGGCTAAACGCCCTACTGGGCTTGGTCCGGCTAAACGCCCTACTGGGCTTGGTCCGGCTAAACGCCCTACTGGGCTTGGTCCGGCTAAACGCCCTACTGGGCTTGGTCCGGCTAAACGCCCTACTGGGCTTGGTCCGGCTAAACGCCCTACTGGGCTTGGTCCGGCTAAACGCCCTACTGGGCTTGGTCCAGCTAAACGCCCTACTGGGCTTGGTCCGGCTAAACACCTTACTGGGCTTGGTCCAGCTAAACGCCCTACTGGGCTTGGTCCAGCTAAACGCCCTACTGGGCTTGGTCCAGCTAGACGCCCTACTGGGCTTGGTCCAGCTAAACGCCCTACTGGGCTTGGTCCAGCTAAACGCCATACTGGGCTTGGTCCAGCTAAACGCCATACTGGGCTTGGTCCAGCTAAACGCCTTACTACGCATTAGTTACCACTGAGGGAAAATAAATACAATGTAAAAGTCCCGGTCTGCTCTGTGCCAAGACGAGTGATTAGAACAGGACTCGGATAAACAGGACCCAACGTACCTGGTCAAAGTGCCTCAGATAGTAAGCCACTATGTAGGACAACAGGCTCCGTGTGTTATCCTGCCAAAAGGAGGAAGACACAAGAAATTAGCTTCAGTTCAGGGAATTCATGTTTATTTTACGACACTTTCTCACAAAGTGTTCTGCTTTTACAGAATGAATATATATTTTAATCCACGTCATCAAAAGACATGGTAGGAACAGTAACTACAGTCTTCCAGCACAATATAAACCCTGACAAAATAGACAGTCATGTCTGACAGTGTAACTAGAGGTGTAACTAAGCTTGGTCCCAAATGGCTCCCTGTTGCCTATACATCGGTCTACTGTTGACCAGATGGACTCTACATAGGGAACAGGGAGCCATTAGGGTGCAGGTCCTAGTGCCCTAGTAGTGCAGGTCCTAGTGCCTCTTCCAACCATAGGGAATAGTGTGCAGGTCCTAGTGCCCTAGTAGTGCCTCTTCCAACCATAGGGAATAGGGTGGTAGGTCCTAGTGCCCTAGTAGTGCCTCTTCCAACCATAGAGAATAGGGTGCAGAGCCTAGTGCCCTAGTAGTGCCACTCACACTGCTCTTCACATCCTTCAGCTTGGGCAGGATATCCAGGTTAAAGCCGTCAGCCTGTCCTCTGGTTCGGTTGCCACCATTCATGAAGTTACCAAAGGCCAGGACCAGACCCAGCACCTGCATCACACACTGGCAACTCTGCAAGGTCTGGAGGAGATGGGCAGGCACACACACAGGGAGACAGAGGGACAGACATGAGAGATTGAGAGACAGAGTCAGGGAGACAGAGAGACAGATTGAGACAGAGAGAAGGGGGGGGGGGGGGACGACAGACAGGAGAGATCGAGACAGAGCGGGGGGAAAGTCAGTGTATATGAGGCTGAGCAGATTAATAGTATCAAGAATTCAGTCACCTGGTTTCAATATGAAAACTGTTTTCTGAACACACTTCAACCAGCAGGGCTGTTAATATCAACCTACTCTGATGTTCCTGTTTAAAACAACTTCCACAGTGGAAGGATTGAGACGGTATTTCCTCAGTAATATGAGTGTCTGGTAGAACTGTCCAGAGGACAAAACCTTAGCAGACCTCCTCTGATTTCTACTAGGTGAGGCACACGAAACAGGTCTATACGCACACACATACCAAACACGTCACACACATACCAAACATGTCACACACAATCAATCAAATGTATTTATATAGCCCTTCTTACATCAGCTGATATCTCAAAGTGCTGTACAGAGACCCAGCCTAAAACCCCAAACAGCAAGCAATGCAGGTGTAGAAGCACGGTGGCTAGGAAAAACTCCCTAGAAAGGCCAAAACCTAGGAAGAAACCTAGAGAGGAACCAGGCTATGTGGGGTGGCCAGTCCTCTTCTGGCTGTGCCGGGTGGAGATTATAACAGAACATGGCCAAGATGTTCAAATGTTCATAAATGACCAGCATGGTCAAATAATAAGTCACACACACAGACTCACCGTGCACACTCTCTGCAGTCACACAGACTCACCGTGCACACTCTCTGCAGTCACACAGACTCACCGTGCACACTCTCTGCAGTCACACAGACTCACCGTGCACACTCTCTGCAGTCACACAGACTCACCGTGCACACTCTCTGCAGGATGTCCAGTTTGCGCAGGATAGAGGAGATCCATTCAGAGAAGGTGGACTGAAACAGGATACAGAACACCCGGCCTGAGAAGTTGGGGATCTGATGTAACTGGAACAGGAACCTGGAATAGAGACAAGAGATCGGATGATGGGTTTGAGGCTACCACTTCATGATGTAACAGGAACAGAGGATGGCTTTGAGGCTACCACTTCATGATGTAACTGGAACAGGAACCTGGAATAGAGACGACAAGAGATTGGAGGATGGGTTTGAGGCTACCACTTCATGATGTAACAGGAACAGAGGATGGCTTTGAGGCTACCACTTCATGATGTAACTGGAACAGGAACCTGGAATAGAGACAAGAGATCGGAGGATGGGTTTGAGGCTACCACTTCATTATGCAACTGGAACAGGAACCTGGAATAGAGACAAGAGACCAGAGGATGGGTTTGAGGCTACCACTTCATAATGTAACAGGAACCTGGAATAGAGAAGACAAGAGATCGGAGGACGGGTTTGAGGCTACCACTTCATGATGTAACTGGAATAGAGACAAGAGATCGAAGGATGGGTTTGAGGCTTCCACTTCATAATGTTACAGGAACCTGGAATAGAGGAGACAAGAGATTGGAGGACGGGTTTTAAGTCTCTCTACTTTTTGAACATGATTGGTTGTTTGAATAATTGAACCGATTCTCCAGAACACCTACTGTTCAGGTTTGTCCAGTGGTTTGGCGTTGTCCTTGTCTTTAGATGACTTGATGTGCTTATCGATTTTCTCCATCTCATCCTGTTGTGCTCTCTGAAAAGACAACATCAGGACAACATGATCAAAGTACTGTACTACATGACAACTGCAGAAGTACTACAGGCAGTAGTAGTACAGTAGTAGTTTAATAGTGTGCTGAACTGCAGGCAGTAGTACTTCTACAGTAGTAGTAGTAGTAGTAGTAGTATTTCACCACTACTACTGCACTACAGTATTTTAATAGTGGTATGTTATTCTGGCACATGGAATCAGACCCTTGTTTAAGAAACCAAACCAAGGAAAGACAAAAGCCACACAGTAAAACATTTCCTCCACTGACATTGGAGTCATTTAACAGACTCTGATTCAGAGTCACTTACAGTCAGTGAGTCATTTAGCAGACTCTGATTCAGAGTCACTTACAGTCAGTGAGTCATTTAACAGACGGTCTGATTCAGAGTCACACAGTCAGTGAGTCATTTAACAGACACGGATTCAGAGTCACTTACAGTCAGTGAGTCATTTAACAGACACTGATTCAGAGTCACTTACAGTCAGTGAGTCATTTAGCACACACTGATTCAGAGTCACTTACAGTGAGTGAGTCATTTAACAGACACTGATTCAGAGTCACTTACAGTCAGTGAGTCATTTAACAGACACTGATTCAGAGTCACTTACAGTCAGTGAGTCATTTAATAGACACGGATTCAGAGTCACTTACAAGAGCAATTAGGGTTAAGCGCCTTGCTCAAGGATCGGCAGATTGTTCACCTGGTCGGCTCCGGGATTCAATCCAGCGACCTTTCGGTTACTGGCCCACTGCTCTTAACTGCTGTACCTGCCACCCACATACTGTTCTACTGTGACAGAACTGACGATGTGATTAACCTCTAAATTACTCAACATTGTGGGACGTGAAACGATGTCAACAGGGACAATTTTACCAGGGCTCCTGGGACTGCAATGTCCCTCTGAATGACAGTCAAGTTAACCAAATTAACCATCAGAAATTGCACAGTGTGTGTTTAAAATGATCGGTAATATTTGCGATGGGAACGTAATCTAAAGATCAACTTCCGTTCTGTATTTGCATCAGAACGGAGCCTATTCAAGCAGCAGGATGCCATTTATTGTCATGAGTCTTGCCTTGGAGGCAGCTCTGCAGAGTGGTCACAAGCTGGCACAGCCACAAAGTCATAAAATCAGATTTTAAAACTTAAACACACTGCTAACCCTAATGCCTAAGCCAAACATAAATATTTTGAATGTTTTTTTTTTTTTACAATGTACTGTAGCCAATTTTGACTTTGCAGCTGCCCCATCACTCAGTTCTGCCTCCAGGGCAAGATTCATGCCAATAAATGTCAACCTGCATACAAGCATCAACACATAAGCCTGTGCAACATCCATCGACAAATCAACTCATGGTTGGTTATCATTGTCCATCGTGCCAGATTACATTTATAAAGGTAAAGTTCATTGAATAACGACACAAAGCTGGTGAGTGAGTCTCTCCAAAAGTTCCTGGATATGAAGATATAAACATGGCAGCTGTTCTGAACCCTTCACAGAGCTAACACCTTGGTAAACAAGCCCCTTCACAGAGCTAACACCTTGGTAAACAAGCCCCTTCACAGAGTTAACACCTTGGTAAACAAGCCCCTTCACAGAGTTAACACCTTGGTAAACAAGCCCCTTCACAGAGTTAACACCTTGGTAAACAAGCCTCTTCACAGAGCTAACACCTTGGTAAACAAGCCCCTTCACAGAGCTAACACCTTGGTAAACAAGCCCCTTCACAGAGTTAACACCTTGGTAAACAAGCCTCTTCACAGAGTTAACACCTTGGTAAACAAGCCCCTTCACAGAGTTAACACCTTGGTAAACAAGCCCCTTCACAGAGTTAACACCTTGGTAAACAAGCCCCTTCACAGAGTTAACACCTTGGTAAACAAGCTCCTTCACAGAGTTAACACCTTGGTAAACAAGCCCCTTCACAGAGCTAACATCTTGGTAAACAAGCCCCTTCACAGAGCTAACACCTTGGTAAACAAGCCCCTTCGATAAGAGACAATACCGTGCAGCTGTATTCATCTTCCTGGCCAAGGCTTTTGACTCTGTCAATCAAACCATATTCTTATTGGCAGACTCAACAGCCTTGGTTTCTCAAATGACTGCCTCACCTGGTTTACCAACTACTTCTCTGATAGAGTTCAGTGTGTCAAATCGGAGGGTCTGTTGTCTGGACCTCTGGCAGTCTCTATGGGGGTACCACAGGGTTCAATTCTCAGGCCGACTCTTTTCTCTGTATACATCAATGATGTCGCTCTTGCTGCTGGTGAGTCTCTGATCCACCTCTACACAGACGACCCCATTCTGTATACATCTGGCCCTTCTTTGGACACTGTTAACAGCCCTCCAGGCAAGCTTCAATGCCATATACAACTCTCCTTCCGTGGCCTCCAACTGCTCTTAAACGCTAGTAAAACTAAATTCCTGCTCTTCAACAGATCGCTGCCCGCACCTGCCTGCCCGTCCAGCATCACTACTCTGGACGGTTCTGACTTAGAATACGTGGACAACTACAAATACCTGGTTAGAATGTAAACTCTCCTTCCAGACTCACATCAAACATCTCCAATCCAAAATTAAATCTAGAATTGGCTTCCTATTTCGCAACAAAGCCTCCTTCAGTCATGCTGCCAAACAGACCCTCGTTAAACTGACTATCCTACCGATCCTCGACTTCGAAGATGACATATACAAAATAGCATCCAATACCCTACTCAACAAATTGGATGCAGTCTATCACAGTGCCATCCGTTTTGTCACCAAAGCCCCATATACTACCCACCACTGCGACCTGTACTCTCTCGTTGGCTGGCCCTCACTTCATACTCAAACCCACTGGCTCCAGGTTATCTACAAGTCTTTGCTAAGTAAAGCCCCGCCTTATCTCAGCTCACTGGACACCATAGCAGCACCCACCTGTAGCACACGCTCCAGCAGGTATATTTCACTGGTTACCCCCAAAGCCAATTCCTCATTTGGCCGCCATTCCTTCCAGTTTGCACAGTCCTCTGAAGCCAATGACTGGAACGAACTGCAAAAATCACTGAAGCTGGAGACTCATGTCTCCCTCACTAGCTTTAAGCACCAGCCATCAGAGCAGCTTACAGATCACTGCACCTGTACATAGCCCATCTGTAAATAGCCCATCTATCTACCTACCTCATACCCATACAGTCTTTATTTATTTATCTTGCTCCTTCGCACCCCAGTATCTCTACCTGCACATTCATCTTCTGCACATCTACCGTTCCAGTGTTTAATTGCTACATTGTATTTACTTTGCCACTACGGCTTATTTATTGCCTTCCCTCCTTACTCCATTTGCACAACACTGTATATAGACTTTTTCTATTGTATTATTGGCTGTATGTTTATTCCATGTGTAACTGTTGTTTTTGTCGCACTGCTTTGCTTTATCTTGGCCAGGTCGCAGTTGTAAATGAGAACTTGTTCTCAACTGACCTACCTGGTTAAATAAAGATGGAATAAATAAATAATAATAACTAAATAATAAATAAATAATAAATAAAGAATATAAATAAAGAATATAATATAATAATATAATATATAATAATAATAATAATAATAATAATATAATATAATATAATAAAGAATATAAAAAATAACAAGGCCTGAACTAAGTGATACTGTAAATAACTGATTTCTTACAATTTCTTACTCTTCTGTTCCTTACTGAACAACCGTTGGTGACTGAAGTCTATAGTGACATGCAGTGACCAGAACTAAGGGGAGTCCATCATTGCCTGGATACATTGACAGCCAACAATAAGACTAAGGCCATGACTCAAACCAACACAGTGTGATGCTCGTTTATTTGCATGTGTTTGAATCCTGGCCAAAGACACACCTTCTGAGAGATCAGAGGCTTACGTTTTCATAGAGGGCTTGTAGAGTCTCCAGATCCACCACAGTATTGTCCAGGTTCAGGATGGCTGGAAGGGACAGAACACAGTTAGTGGTTATTGAGGATGGCTGGAAGGGACAGAACACAGTTAGTGGTTATTGAGTATGGCTCAAAGGGACAGGAGACAGTGATATATATACACACACACACACAGTTGAAGTCGGAAGTTTACATACACTTACTTAGGTTGGAGTGATTAAAACTTATTTTTCAACCACTCCACAAATTTCTTGTTAACAAACTATAGTTTTGGCAAGTCGGTTAGGACATCTACTTTGTGCATAACAAGTCATTTTTCCAACAATTGTTTACAGCGATTATTTCACTGTATCACAATGCCAGTGGGTCAGAAGTGGGTCAGAAGTTTACATACACTAAGTTGACTGTGCCTTTAAACAGCTTAGAAAATTCCAGAAAATGATGTCATGGCGTTAAAAGCTTCTAATAGGCTTATTGGCATCATTGGAGTCAATTGTAGATGTACCTGTGGATGTATTTCAAGGCCTACCTTCAAACTCAGTGCCTCTTTGCTTGACAACATGGGAAAATCAAAAGAAATTAGTCAAGATCTCAGAACAAAAATTGTAGACCTCCACAAGTCGGATTCATTCTTGGGAGCAATTTCCAAACGCCTGAAGGTACCACGTTCATCTGTAAAAACAATATTACGCAAGTATAAAGACCATGGGACCACGCAGCTGTCATACCGCTCAGGAAGGAGACGCGTTCTGTCTCCTAGAAATGAACTTACTTTGGTGCGAAAAGTGCAAATCAATCCGAGAACAACAGCAAAGGACCTTGCGAAGATGGAGGAAACAGGTACCAAAGTATCTATATCCACATAACCTGAAAGGCCGCTCTGCAAGGAAGAGGGCACTGCTCCAAAACCAACATAAAAAAGCCAGACTACGGTTTGCAACTGCACATGGGGACAAAGATCGTAATTTTCTGGAGAAATGTCCTCTGGTCTGATGAAACAAAAATAGAACTGTTTGGCCATAATGACCATCATTGTGTTTGGAGGAAAAATAGGGAGGTTTGCAAGCCGAAGAACACCATCCCAACAGTGAAGCAAGGGGGTGGCAGCATCATGTTGTGGGGGTGCTTTGCTGCAGGAGGGGCTGGTGCACTTGACAAAATAGATGGCAACATGAGAATGGAAAATTATGTGGATATATTGACGCAACATCAAGACATCAGTCAGGAAGTTAAAGCTTGGTCCCAAATGGACAATGACCCCACGCATACTTCCAAAGTGGTGGCAAAATGGCTTAAGGACAACAAAGTCAAGGTATTGGAGTGCCATCACAAAGCCCTGACCTCAACCTATAGAACATTTGTGGGCAGAACTGAAAAAGTGTGTGCGAGCAAGGAGGCCTACAAACCTGACTCAGTTACACCAGCTCTGTTAGGAGGAATGGGCCAAAATTCACCCAACTTATTATGGGAACCTTGTGGAAGGCTACTTGAAACGTTTGACCCAAGTTAAACAATTTAAAAAGGCAATGCTACCAAATACTAATTGAGTGTATATAAACTTCTGAACCACTGGGAATGTGATGAAATAAATCACTCTACTATTATTCTGACATTTCACATTCTTAAAATAACATGGTGATCCTAACTGACCTAAAACGGGGGATTTTTACTTTGATTAAATGCCAATGTGAAAAACTGAGTTTAAATGTATTTGGCTAAACTTCCAACTTCAACTGTGTGTGTGTGTGTGTACATATATACACACACGTGTTTATAGACATACACTGAGGGTACAAAACCTTAGGAACACTTTCCTAATATTGAGTTGCACCCCCTCAGAACAGCCTCGATTCGTCGGGTCATGGACTCTACAAGGTATTGAAAGCGTTCCACAGGGATGCTGGCCCATGTTGACTCCAATGATTCCCCAACAGTTGTGTCAAGTTGGCTGGATGTCCTTTGGGTGGTGGACCATTCTTGATGCACACAGGAAACTGTTGAGATTGAAAAACCCAGCAGCGTTGCAGTTCTTGATACACTCAAACCGATGCGCTTGGAAATCACAACCATACCCCCCTTCAAAGGCACTTAAATCTTTGTCTTGCCCATTTACCCTCTGACCACTGGTCATAAGGTTAAAGACTGAAGGCTGGTGGGGGTTGGTAATGGGGGGGGGCACTTTGACCTTACTACAGCCCTCGTCTGACGGGAGAGATGGGGTCAAAACAAGTGTTGGAGCCAACAGGACTTAAACCCTCCTGCATATCTCTGCAAGGCCGAGACGCAGTGACGCAAGACGCCAACAAGACGCCAGAGCATCGAGATCAAGTGCAGGCTGGGAGCTGACACCCTGAGAGCTGTGAGAACTTGGAGAGAGGTGGGAGGGAGGGAGGAAAGAAGTCGGTACCACAGACAGCAAATAAGCTCATTCCTGACACGGCCTGGACACAGGGGAGCACGGCTCTGCTCATAACGCAGCAGCTGGATTAATCCTCCACGACCTTGAAACGGGGTCAAATCCACCGTGTGCAAAGCTCCCAGCTTTAGAGCAGAGCTGAGCATTTATTTTCCTATTCCCACAGAGTTCAGTACCACCCACAGGCGTATAAAAAGGTCCCCAGCCCCCCAAATACCACTAAGAAGCTTAATGGGGGTGTGATGAGGCTAGGGGGGGGGCAATTAACTACATTTGGCTGCATGGCAAAAAAAAAAACACAGTGTCTACTTGACCTATCCTCAGCTCTCTGAACAGCAGTAGTGTCTACTTGACCTATCCTCAGCTCTCTGAACAGCAGTAGTGTCTACTTGACCTATCCTCAGCTCTCTGAACAGCAGTAGTCTCTACGTGACCTATCCTCAGCCCTCTCTGAACAGCAGTAGTCTCTACGTGACCTATCCTCAGCCCTCTCTGAACAGCAGTAGTGTCTACTTGACCTATCCTCAGCCCTTTCTGAACAGCAGTAGTGTCTACTTGACCTATCCTCAGCCCTCTCTGAACAGCAGTCAGTGTCTACTTGACCTATCCTCAGCCCTCTCTGAACAGCAGTAGTGTCTACTTGACCTATCCTCAGCCCTCTCTGAACAGCAGTAGTGTCTAGTCAGTGTCTACTTGACCTATCCTCAGCCCTCTGAACAGCAGTAGTCTCCAGTCAGTGTCTACTTGACCTATCCTCAGCCCTCTCTGAACAGCAGTAGTGTCTACTTGACCTATCCTCAGCCCTCTCTGAACAGCAGTAGTGTCTACTTGACCTATCCTCAGCCCTCTCTGAACAGCAGTAGTGTCTACTTGACCTATCCTCAGCCCTCTCTGAACAGCAGTAGTGTCTACTTGACCTATCCTCAGCCCTCTCTGAACAGCAGTAGTGTCTACTTGACCTATCCTCAGCCCTCTCTGAACAGCAGTAGTGTCTACTTGACCTATCCTCAGCCCTCTCTGAACAGCAGTAGTGTCTACTTGACCTATCCTCAGCCCTCTCTGAACAGCAGTAGTGTCTACTTGACCTATCCTCAGCCCTCTCTGAACAGCAGTAGTGTCTACTTGACCTATCCTCAGCCCTCTGAACAGCAGTAGTGTCTACTTGACCTATCCTCAGCCCTCTCTGAACAGCAGTAGTGTCTACTTGACCTATCCTCAGCCCTCTCTGAACAGCAGTAGTGTCTACTTGACCTATCCTCAGCTCTCTGAACAGCAGTAGTCTCTACGTGACCTATCCTCAGCCCTCTCTGAACAGCAGTAGTGTCTACTTGACCTATCCTCAGCCCTCTCTGAACAGCAGTAGTGTCTACTTGACCTATCCTCAGCCCTCTCTGAACAGCAGTAGTGTCTACTTGACCTATCCTCAGCCCTCTCTGAACAGCAGTAGTCTCTACGTGACCTATCCTCAGCCCTCTCTGAACAGCAGTAGTGTCTACTTGACCTATCCTCAGCCCTCTCTGAACAGCAGTAGTGTCTACTTGACCTATCCTCAGCCCTCTCTGAACAGCAGTAGTCTCCAGTCTGAACAGTCTTGTGATTCAACACTACTCCAAGGCAGTTTAAGTCCACTGTGACTTGGTCATTCCTTTGTTGTTAGCTTTATCAGAGCGCCTGTGGAATGACAGAGCCTTTGGTAACACTAAGCCATGGAGCGCGAGAGAGCGCGAGAGAGCGCGAGAGAGAGAGCGCGAGAGAGAGAGCACGAGAGAGAGAGAGAGTGAGAGAGAGCGCGAGAGAGAGAGAGAGCGCGAGAGAGAGCACGAGAGAGAGCATGAGAGAGAGAGAGAGAGAGAGCGAGAGAGAGAGCGAGAGAGAGCACGAGAGAGAGAGCACGAGAGAGAGAGAGAGCACGAGAGAGAGAAAGAGCACGAGAGAGAGAAAGAGCACGAGAGAGAGAAAGAGCACGAGAGAGAGAGAGAGCACGAGAGAGAGAGAGAGCACGAGAGAGAGAGAGCACGAGAGAGAGAGAGCACGAGAGAGAGAGAGCACGAGAGAGAGAGAGCACGAGAGAGAGCGAGCACGAGAGAGAGCACGAGAGAGAGCGAGCACGAGAGAGAGCACGAGAGAGAGAGAGCACGAGAGAGAGAGAGCACGAGAGAGAGAGAGCACGAGAGAGAGAGCACGAGAGAGAGAGCACGAGAGAGAGAGCACGAGAGAGAGAGCACGAGAGAGAGGGAGAGCGAGATGGAGAGAGAGAGCGAGAGAGAGAGAGCACGAGAGAGATGGAGAGAGAGAGCGAGAGAGAGAGCACGAGAGAGAGAGCACGAGAGAGAGGGAGAGCGAGATGGAGAGAGAGAGCGAGAGAGAGAGCACGAGAGAGAGAGCACGAGAGAGAGAGCACGAGAGAGAGAGAGCACGAGAGAGAGAGAGCACGAGAGAGAGAGAGCACGAGAGAGAGAGCACGAGAGAGAGAGCACGAGAGAGAGAGCACGAGAGAGAGAGCACGAGAGAGAGAGCACGAGAGAGAGGGAGAGCGAGATGGAGAGAGAGAGCGAGAGAGAGAGAGCACGAGAGAGAGAGCGAGAGAGAGAGCGCGAGAGAGAGAGCGCGAGAGAGAGAGCGAGAGAGAGAGAGAGCACGAGAGAGAGAGAGCGCGAGAGAGAGAGAGCACGAGAGAGAGAGAGCACGAGAGAGAGAGAGCACGAGAGAGAGAGAGCACGAGAGAGAGAGCACGAGAGAGAGAGAGCACGAGAGAGAGAGAGCACGAGAGAGAGAGAGCACGAGAGAGAGAGAGCACGAGAGAGAGAGAGCACGAGAGAGAGAGAGCACGAGAGAGAGAGAGCACGAGAGAGAGAGAGCACGAGAGAGAGAGAGCACGAGAGAGAGAGAGCACGAGAGAGAGAGAGCACGAGAGAGAGAGAGCACGAGAGAGAGAGAGAGAGAGCGAGGGAGAGCGAGAGCGAGAGAGAGAGCGAGAGAGCGCGCGAGAGAGAGAGCGAGAGAGAGAGCGAGAGAGAGAGCGAGAGAGAGAGCGAGAGAGAGAGCGAGAGAGAGCGCGAGAGAGAGCGCGAGAGAGAGCGCGAGAGAGAGCGCGAGAGAGAGCGCGAGAGAGAGCGCGAGAGAGAGCGCGAGAGAGAGCGCGAGAGAGAGAGAGAGAGAGAGAGCAAGAGAGAGCAAGAGAGAGAGAGCGAGAGAGAGAGCGAGAGAGAGAGCGAGAGAGAGAGCGAGAGAGAGAGCGAGAGGACACTACCCTTGCTAGCTCACCTGGTGTTCGTGTTTCTCGCTCCATGCTCTCCTGTCTAGCTGAACGTGTGTCGGTCTAGAGGGGGAATATTTGTCTACCAACATATAATCAGCGGCGCAACACTCCACAAAAAAAAGGCCTGATGAAAGAAACATCAAATCTGTCAGATAAAAGACCGTGTGTTTAAATTCCTCACGTCGACTTTTAGTCTGGGCTAGAAAGGAGCTGGCGCCTCAAACTGTAATCCTTGTTTGAACACAAACAGAGGTGAAGTGGTTGAATGTTTAATCCTAAAATATAGTATTACATTGACGCGTTTAGTACAGTGAGTGTACTCAGTAGTAAAACGGCAGAGAACGCCTCGCCTGCTTGCTACGACACGGTGCCTGTTTGAACTAACAGCCAGACATTAAGGGACAGGGAAGTCAACACAGGACAGATTTGGCTGCTTCACAAAATGGCACCATATTCCCCATTTGGTGCACTACTCTCAACCAGAGCCCTGGTCAAAAGTAGTGAACGATTTAGGGAATATTCTCTTAAATGATTTCTACCTGAGAATACTAAGACAACAGTCCAATATGAAGGGCCGGTCCAACACACTAGAGGAGGAATCAACAGTCCAATATGAAGGGCCGGTCCAACACACTAGAGGAGGAATCAACAGTCCAATATGAAGGGCCGGTCCAACACACTAGAGGAGGAATCAACAGTCCAATATGAAGGGCCGGTCCAACACACTAGAGGAGGAATCAACAGTCCAAGATGAAGGGCCGGTCCAACACACTAGAGGAGGAATCAACAGTCCAAGATGAAGGGCCGGTCCAACACACTAGAGGAGGAATCAACAGTCCAAGATGAAGGGCCGGTCCAACACACTAGAGGAGGAATCAACAGTCCAAGATGAAGGGCTTTTAAAATAATCTTTCTCACTGTAAACCTAAACAGCAGAGGAGACTGGAGAGAGAGAGAACAGGATGGTTGTAGATGGTGGAGAGAGAGAGAGAACAGGATGGTTGTAGATGGTGGAGAGAGAGAGAGAACAGGATGGTTGTAGATGGTGGAGAGAGAGAGAGAACAGGATGG